>NW_027478860.1:300000-428834 GCF_051014685.1 Ptiloglossa arizonensis
CCCATATCTCGCGAACGGATTGACCTAACCCAAAAATTCCTATTGCATCTGAAAGTAGAAACTCGCCCGATTACAACGGTATGTGTATTTTTTCCCTAGGCCATTCTGGTTAAGCGTTTGGATCAGCAGAATTGCGAAAAATTTTTTGCCTTCTCAACCATTTCTTGGCTTCAAACTCCCATATCTCGCGAACCGATTGTCCTAACCCAAAAATTCCTGTTGCGTCTGAAAGTAGAAACTCGCCCAATTACAAAGGTATGTGAATTTTTTCCCTAGCCCATTCTGGTTAAGCGTTTGGAGCAGCAGAATTGCGAAAAATTTGTTGTCTTCTCATCCATTTCTTAGATTCAAAATCCTATATCTCGCGAACGGATTGACCAAACCCAAAAATTCCTGCTGCGTCTGAAAGTAGAAACTCGCCCGATTACAACGGTATGTGTATTTTTTCCCTGGGCCATTCTGGTTAAGCGTTTGGAGCAGCAGAATTGTGAACAATTTTTTGCCTTCTCTACCATTTCTTGGCTTCAAACTCTCATATCTCGCGAACGGATTGACCTAACCCAAAAATTCCTATTGCATCTGAAAGTAGAAACTCGCCCGACTACAACGGTATGTGTATTTTTTCCCTAGACCATTCTGGTTAAGCGTTTGGAGCAGCAGAATTGCGAAAATTTTTTTGCCTCCTCAACCATTTCTTAGCTTCAAAGTCCCATACCTCGCGAACGGATTGACCAGACCCAAAAATTCCTATTGTAACTGAAAGTAGAAACTCGCCCGATTACAACGGTATGTGTATTTTTTCCCTAGGCCATTCTGGTTAAGCGTTTGAAGCAGCAGAATTGCGAAAAATTTTTTGCCTTCTCAACCATTTCTTGGCTTCAAACTCCCATATCTCGCGAACGGATTGACCTAACCCAAAAATTCCTATTGCATCTGAAAGTAGAACCTCGCCCGATTACAACGGTATGTGTATTTTTTCCCTAGACAATTCTGGTTAAGCGTTTGGAGCAGCAGAATTGTGAACTATTTTTTGCCTTCTCTACCATTTCTTGGCTTCAAACTCCCATATCTCGCGAACGGATTGACCAAACCCAAAAATTCCTGCTGCGTCTGAAAGTAGAAACTCGCCCGATTACAACGGTATGTGTATTTTTTCCCTGGGCCATTCTGGTTAAGCGTTTGGAGCAGCAGAATTGCGAAAAACTTTTTGCCTTCTCAACCATTTCTTGGCTTCAAAGTCCCATATCTCGCGAACGGATTGACCAAACCCAAAATTCCTATTGCATCTGAAAGTAGAAACTCGCCCGATTACAACGGTATGTGTATTTTTTCCCTAGACCATTCTGGTTAAGCGTTTGGAGCAGCAGAATTGCGAAAAATTTTTTGCCTTCTCAACCATTTCTTGGCTTCAAAGTCCCATATCTCGCGAACGGATTGACCAAACCCAAAAATTCCTGCTGCGTCTGAAAGTAGAAACTCGCCCGATTACAACGGTATGTGTATTTTTTCCCTAGGCCATCCTGGTTAAGCGATTGGAGCAGCAGAAGTGCGAAAAATTTGTTGTCATGTCAACCATTTCTTAGCTTCAAACTCCCATATCTCGCGAACGGATTGACCTAACCCAAAAATTCCTATTGCATCTGAAAGTAGAACCTCGCCCGATTACAACGGTATGTGTATTTTTTCCCTAGACAATTCTGGTTAAGCGTTTGGAGCAGCAGAAATGTGAACTATTTTTTGCCTTCTCTACCATTTCTTGGCTTCAAACTCCCATATCTCGCGAACGGATTGACCAAACCCAAAAATTCCTGCTGCGTCTGAAAGTAGAAACTCGCCCGATTACAACGGTATGTGTATTTTTTCCCTGGGCCATTCTGGTTAAGCGTTTGGAGCAGCAGAATTGCGAAAAATTTTTTGCCTTCTCAACCATTTCTTGGCTTCAAAGTCCCATATCTCGCGAACGGATTGACCAAACCCAAAATTCCTATTGCATCTGAAAGTAGAAACTCGCCCGATTACAACGGTATGTGTATTTTTTCCCTAGGCCATCCTGGTTAAGCGATTGGAGCAGCAGAAGTGCGAAAAATTTGTTGTCATGTCAACCATTTCTTAGCTTCAAACTCCCATATCTCGCGAACGGATTGACCTAACCCAAAAATTCCTATTGCATCTGAAAGTAGAAACTCGCCCGATTACGACGGTATGTGTATTTTTTCCCTGGGCCATTCTGTTTAAGCGTTTGGAGCAGCAGAATTGCGAAAAATTTGTTGCCTTCTCAACCATTTCTTGGCTTCAAACTCCCATATCTCGCGAACGGATTGACCTAACCCAAAAATTCCTATTGCATCTGAAAGTAGAATCTCGCCCGGTTACAACGGTATGTGTATTTTTCCCCTAGGCCATCCTGGTTGAGCGATTGGAGCAGCAGAAGTGCGAAAAATTTGTTGTCATGTCAACCATTTCTTAGCTTCAAAGTCCCATATCTCGCGAACGGATTGACCAGACCCAAAAATTCCTATTGTAAATGAAGGTAAAAACTCGCCCGATTACAACGGTATGTGTATTTTTTCCCTAGGCCATCCTGGTTAAGCGTTTGGAGCAGCAGAATTGCGAAAAATTTTTTGCTCCTCAACCATTTCTTGGCTTCAAACTCCCATATCTCGCGAAGGGATTGACCTAACCCAAAAATTCCTATTGCATCTGAAAGTAGACACTCGCCCGACTACAGCGGTATGTGTATTTTTTCCCTAGGCCATTCTGGTTAAGCGTTTGGATCAGCAGAATTGCGAAAAATTTTATGCCTTCTCAACCATTTCTTGGCTTCAGACTCCCATATCTCGCGAACGGATTGACCAAACCCAAAAATTCCTGTTGCTTGTGAAAGTAGAAACTCTCCCGATTACAACGGTATGTGTATTTTTTTCCTACCCCATTCTGGTTAAGCGTTTGGAGCAGCAGAATTGCGAAAAATTTGTTGCCTTCTCAACCATTTCTTGGGTTCAAACTCCCATATCTCGCGAACGGATTGACCTAACCCAAAAATTCCTATTGCATCTGAAAGTAGAAACTCGCCCGGTTACAACGGTATGTGTATTTTTCCCCTAGGCCATCCTGGTTAAGCGATTGGAGCAGCAGAAGTGCGAAAAATTTGTTGTCTTGTCAACCATTTCTTAGTTTCAAAGTCCCATATCTCGCGAACGGATTGACCAGACCCAAAAATTCCTATTGTAACTGAAAGTAGAAACTCGCCCGATTACAACGGTATGTGTATTTTTCCCCTAGGCCATCCTGGTTAAGCGATTGGAGCAGCAGAAGTGCGAAAAATTTGTTGTCATGTCAACCATTTCTTAGCTTCAAAGTCCCATATCTCGCGAACGGATTGACCAGACCCAAAAATTCCTATTGTAAATGAAGGTAAAAACTCGCCCGATTACAACGGTATGTGTATTTTTTCCCTAGGCCATTCTGGATAAGCGTTTGGAGCAGCAGAATTGCGAAAAATTTTTTGCTCCTCAACCATTTCTTGGCTTCAAACTCCCATATCTCGCGAAGGGATTGACCTAACCCAAAAATTCCTATTGCATCTGAAAGTAGACACTCGCCCGACTACAGCGGTATGTGTATTTTTTCCCTAGGCCATTCTGGTTAAGCGTTTGGATCAGCAGAATTGCGAAAAATTTTATGCCTTCTCAACCATTTCTTGGCTTCAGACTCCCATATCTCGCGAACGGATTGACCAAACCCAAAAATTCCTGTTGCTTGTGAAAGTAGAAACTCTCCCGATTACAACGGTATGTGTATTTTTTTCCTACCCCATTCTGGTTAAGCGTTTGGAGCAGCAGAATTGCGAAAAATTTTTTGCCTTCTCAACCATTTCTTGGCTTCAAACTCCCATATCTCGCGAACGGATTGACCTAACCCAAAAATTCCTATTGCATCTGAAAGTAGAAACTCGCCCAATTACAACGGTATGTGTATTTTTTCCCTAGGCCATTCTGGTTAAGCGTTTGAAGCAGCAGAATTGGGAACAATTTTTTGCCTTCTCTACCATTTATTGGCTTCAAACTCCCATATCTCGCGAACGGATTGACCTAACCCAAAAATTCCTATTGCATCTGAAAGTAGAAACTCGCCCGGTTGCAACGGTATGTGTATTTTTCCCCTAGGCCATCCTGGTTAAGCGTTTGGAGCAGCAGAATTGCGAAAAATTTTTTGCCTCCTCAACCATTTCTTGGCTTCAAACTCCCATATCTCGCGAACGGATTGACCTAACCCAAAAATTCCTATTGCATCTGAAAGTAGAACCTCGCCCGATTACAACGGTATGTGTATTTTTTCCCTAGACAATTCTGGTTAAGCGTTTGGAGCAGCAGAATTGTGAACTATTTTTTGCCTTCTCTACCATTTCTTGGCTTCAAACTCCCATATCTCGCGAACGGATTGACCAAACCCAAAAATTCCTGCTGCGTCTGAAAGTAGAAACTCGCCCGATTACAACGGTATGTGTATTTTTTCCCTGGGCCATTCTGGTTAAGCGTTTGGAGCAGCAGAATTGCGAAAAACTTTTTGCCTTCTCAACCATTTCTTGGCTTCAAAGTCCCATATCTCGCGAACGGATTGACCAAACCCAAAATTCCTATTGCATCTGAAAGTAGAAACTCGCCCGATTACAACGGTATGTGTATTTTTTCCCTAGACCATTCTGGTTAAGCGTTTGGAGCAGCAGAATTGCGAAAAATTTTTTGACTTCTCAACCATTTCTTGGCTTCAAAGTCCCATATCTCGCGAACGGATTGACCAAACCCAAAAATTCCTGCTGCGTCTGAAAGTAGAAACTCGCCCGATTACAACGGTATGTGTATTTTTTCCCTAGGCCATCCTGGTTAAGCGATTGGAGCAGCAGAATTGCGAAAAATTTGTTGTCATGTCAACCATTTCTTAGCTTCAAACTCCCATATCTCGCGAACGGATTGACCTAACCCAAAAATTCCTATTGCATCTGAAAGTAGAACCTCGCCCGATTACAACGGTATGTGTATTTTTTCCCTAGACAATTCTGGTTAAGCGTTTGGAGCAGCAGAAATGTGAACTATTTTTTGCCTTCTCTACCATTTCTTGGCTTCAAACTCCCATATCTCGCGAACGGATTGACCAAACCCAAAAATTCCTGCTGCGTCTGAAAGTAGAAACTCGCCCGATTACAACGGTATGTGTATTTTTTCCCTGGGCCATTCTGGTTAAGCGTTTGGAGCAGCAGAATTGCGAAAAATTTTTTGCCTTCTCAACCATTTCTTGGCTTCAAAGTCCCATATCTCGCGAACGGATTGACCAAACCCAAAATTCCTATTGCATCTGAAAGTAGAAACTCGCCCGATTACAACGGTATGTGTATTTTTTCCCTAGGCCATCCTGGTTAAGCGATTGGAGCAGCAGAAGTGCGAAAAATTTGTTGTCATGTCAACCATTTCTTAGCTTCAAACTCCCATATCTCGCGAACGGATTGACCTAACCCAAAAATTCCTATTGCATCTGAAAGTAGAAACTCGCCCGATTACGACGGTATGTGTATTTTTTCCCTGGGCCATTCTGTTTAAGCGTTTGGAGCAGCAGAATTGCGAAAAATTTGTTGCCTTCTCAACCATTTCTTGGCTTCAAACTCCCATATCTCGCGAACGGATTGACCTAACCCAAAAATTCCTATTGCATCTGAAAGTAGAATCTCGCCCGGTTACAACGGTATGTGTATTTTTCCCCTAGGCCATCCTGGTTAAGCGATTGGAGCAGCAGAAGTGCGAAAAATTTGTTGTCATGTCAACCATTTCTTAGCTTCAAAGTCCCATATCTCGCGAACGGATTGACCAGACCCAAAAATTCCTATTGTAAATGAAGGTAAAAACTCGCCCGATTACAACGGTATGTGTATTTTTTCCCTAGGCCATTCTGGTTAAGCGTTTGGAGCAGCAGAATTGCGAAAAATTTTTTGCTCCTCAACCATTTCTTGGCTTCAAACTCCCATATCTCGCGAAGGGATTGACCTAACCCAAAAATTCCTATTGCATCTGAAAGTAGACACTCGCCCGACTACAGCGGTATGTGTATTTTTTCCCTAGGCCATTCTGGTTAAGCGTTTGGATCAGCAGAATTGCGAAAAATTTTATGCCTTCTCAACCATTTCTTGGCTTCAGACTCCCATATCTCGCGAACGGATTGACCAAACCCAAAAATTCCTGTTGCTTGTGAAAGTAGAAACTCTCCCGATTACAACGGTATGTGTATTTTTTTCCTACCCCATTCTGGTTAAGCGTTTGGAGCAGCAGAATTGCGAAAAATTTGTTGCCTTCTCAACCATTTCTTGGGTTCAAACTCCCATATCTCGCGAACGGATTGACCTAACCCAAAAATTCCTATTGCATCTGAAAGTAGAAACTCGCCCGGTTACAACGGTATGTGTATTTTTCCCCTAGGCCATCCTGGTTAAGCGATTGGAGCAGCAGAAGTGCGAAAAATTTGTTGTCTTGTCAACCATTTCTTAGTTTCAAAGTCCCATATCTCGCGAACGGATTGACCAGACCCAAAAATTCCTATTGTAACTGAAAGTAGAAACTCGCCCGATTACAACGGTATGTGTATTTTTCCCCTAGGCCATCCTGGTTAAGCGATTGGAGCAGCAGAAGTGCGAAAAATTTGTTGTCATGTCAACCATTTCTTAGCTTCAAAGTCCCATATCTCGCGAACGGATTGACCAGACCCAAAAATTCCTATTGTAAATGAAGGTAAAAACTCGCCCGATTACAACGGTATGTGTATTTTTTCCCTAGGCCATTCTGGTTAAGCGTTTGGAGCAGCAGAATTGCGAAAAATTTTTTGCTCCTCAACCATTTCTTGGCTTCAAACTCCCATATCTCGCGAAGGGATTGACCTAACCCAAAAATTCCTATTGCATCTGAAAGTAGACACTCGCCCGACTACAGCGGTATGTGTATTTTTTCCCTAGGCCATTCTGGTTAAGCGTTTGGATCAGCAGAATTGCGAAAAATTTTATGCCTTCTCAACCATTTCTTGGCTTCAGACTCCCATATCTCGCGAACGGATTGACCAAACCCAAAAATTCCTGTTGCTTGTGAAAGTAGAAACTCTCCCGATTACAACGGTATGTGTATTTTTTTCCTACCCCATTCTGGTTAAGCGTTTGGAGCAGCAGAATTGCGAAAAATTTTTTGCCTTCTCAACCATTTCTTGGCTTCAAACTGCCATATCTCGCGAACGGATTGACCTAACCCAAAAATTCTTATTGCATCTGAAAGTAGAAACTCGCCCAATTACAACGGTATGTGTATTTTTTCCCTAGGCCATTCTGGTTAAGCGTTTGAAGCAGCAGAATTGGGAACAATTTTTTGCCTTCTCTACCATTTATTGGCTTCAAACTCCCATATCTCGCGAACGGATTGACCTAACCCAAAAATTCCTATTGCATCTGAAAGTAGAAACTCGCCCGGTTGCAACGGTATGTGTATTTTTCCCCTAGGCCATCCTGGTTAAGCGTTTGGAGCAGCAGAATTGCGAAAAATTTTTTGCCTTCTCAACCATTTCTTGGCTTCAAACTCCCATATCTCGCGAACGGATTGACCTAACCCAAAAATTCCTATTGCATCTGAAAGTAGACACTCGCCCGGTTACAACGGTACGTGTATTTTTCCCCTAGGCCATTCTGGTTAAGCGATTGGAGCAGCAGAATTGCTTAAAATTTGTTGTCTTGTCAACCATTTCTTAGCTTCAAAGTCCCATATCTCGCGAACGTATTGACCAGACCCAAAAATTCCTATTGTAACTGAAAGTAGAAACTCGCCCGATTACAACGGTATGTGTATTTTTTCCCTAGGCCATTCTGGTTAAGCGTTTGAAGCAGCAGAATTGCGAAAAATTTTTTGCCTTCTCAACCATTTCTTGGCTTCAAACTCGCATATCTCGCGAACGGATTGACCTAACCCAAAAATTCCTATTGCATCTGAAAGTAGAACCTCGCCCGATTACAACGGTATGTGTATTTTTTCCCTAGCCCATTCTGGTTAAGCGTTTGGAGCAGCAGAATTGTGAACAATTTTTTGCCTTCTCTACCATTTCTTGGCTTCAAACTCCCATATCTCGCGAACGGATTGACCTAACCCAAAAATTCCTATTGCATCTGAAAGTAGAAACTCGCCCGATTACAATGGTATGTGTATTTTTTCCCTAGACCATTCTGGTTAAACGTTTGGAGCAGCAGAATTGCGAAAAATTTTTTGCTCCTCAACCATTTCTTGGCTTCAAACTCCCATATCTCGCGAACGGATTGACCTAACCCAAAAATTCCTATTGCATCTGAAAGTAGACACTCGCCCGACTACAGCGGTATGTGTATTTTTTCCCTAGGCCATTCTGGTTAAGCGTTTGGATCAGCAGAATTGCGAAAAATTTTATGCCTTCTCAACCATTTCTTGGCTTCAGACTCCCATATCTCGCGAACGGATTGACCAAACCCAAAAATTCCTGTTGCTTGTGAAAGTAGAAACTCTCCCGATTACAACGGTATGGGTATTTTTTTCCTACCCCATTCTGGTTAAGCGTTTGGAGCAGCAGAATTGCGAAAAATTTGTTGCCTTCTCAACCATTTCTTGGCTTCAAACACCCATATCTCGCGAACGGATTGACCTAACCCAAAAATTCCTATTGCATCTGAAAGTAGAATCTCGCCCGGTTACAACGGTATGTGTATTTTTCCCCTAGGCCATCCTGGTTAAGCGATTGGAGCAGCAGAAGTGCGAAAAATTTGTTGTCATGTCAACCATTTCTTAGCTTCAAACTCCCATATCTCGCGAACGGATTGACCTTACCCAAAAATTCCTATTGCATCTGAAAGTAGAAACTCGCCCGATTACGACGGTATGTGTATTTTTTCCCTGGGCCATACTGTTTAAGCGTTTGGAGCAGCAGAATTGCGAAAAATTTGTTGCCTTCTCAACCATTTCTTGGCTTCAAACTCCCATATCTCGCGAACGGATTGACCTAACCCAAAAATTCCTATTGCATCTGAAAGTAGAATCTCGCCCGGTTACAACGGTATGTGTATTTTTCCCCAAGGCCATCCTGGTTAAGCGATTGGAGCAGCAGAAGTGCGAAAAATTTGTTGTCATGTCAACCATTTCTTAGCTTCAAAGTCCCATATCTCGCGAACGGATTGACCAGACCCAAAAATTCCTATTGTAAATGAAGGTAAAAACTCGCCCGATTACAACGGTATGTGTATTTTTTCCCTAGGCCATTCTGGTTAAGCGTTTGGAGCAGCAGAATTGCGAAAAATTTTTTGCTCCTCAACCATTTCTTGGCTTCAAACTCCCATATCTCGCGAAGGGATTGACCTAACCCAAAAATTCCTATTGCATCTGAAAGTAGACACTCGCCCGACTACAGCGGTATGTGTATTTTTTCCCTAGGCCATTCTGGTTAAGCGTTTGGATCAGCAGAATTGCGAAAAATTTTATGCCTTCTCAACCATTTCTTGGCTTCAGACTCCCATATCTCGCGAACGGATTGACCAAACCCAAAAATTCCTGTTGCTTGTGAAAGTAGAAACTCTCCCGATTACAACGGTATGTGTATTTTTTTCCTACCCCATTCTGGTTAAGCGTTTGGAGCAGCAGAATTGCGAAAAATTTGTTGCCTTCTCAACCATTTCTTGGGTTCAAACTCCCATATCTCGCGAACGGATTGACCTAACCCAAAAATTCCTATTGCATCTGAAAGTAGAAACTCGCCCGGTTACAACGGTATGTGTATTTTTCCCCTAGGCCATCCTGGTTAAGCGATTGGAGCAGCAGAAGTGCGAAAAATTTGTTGTCTTGTCAACCATTTCTTAGCTTCAAAGTCCCATATCTCGCGAACGGATTGACCAGACCCAAAAATTCCTATTGTAACTGAAAGTGGAAACTCGCCCGATTACAACGGTATGTGTATTTTTTCCCTAGGCCATTCTGGTTAAGCGTTTGAAGCAGCAGAATTGCGAAAAATTTTTTGCCTTCTCAACCATTTCTTGGCTTCAAACTCCCATATCTCGCGAACGGATTGACCTAACCCAAAAATTCCTATTGCATCTGAAAGTAGAACCTCGCCCGATTACAACGGTGTGTGTATTTTTTCCCTAGCACATTCTGGTTAAGCGTTTGGAGCAACAGAATTGTGAACAATTTTTTGCCTTCTCTACCATTTCTTGGCTTCAAACTCCCATATCTCGCGAACGGATTGACCTAACCCAAAAATTCCTATTGCATCTGAAAGTAGAAACTCGCCCGATTACAACGGTATGTGTATTTTTTCCCTAGACCATTCTGGTTAAGCGTTTGGAGCAGCAGAATTGCGAAAAATTTTTTGCCTCCTCAACCATTTCTTGGCTTCAAACTCCCATATCTCGCGAACGGATTGACCTAACCAAAAAATTCCTATTGCATCTGAAAGTAGAAACTCGCTCGATTACAACGGTATGTGTATTTTTTCCCTAGCCCATTCTGGTTAAGCGTTTGGAGCAGCAGAACCGCGAAAAATTTGCTGTCTTCTCAACCATTTCTTAGATTCAAAGTCCCATATCTCGCGAACGGATTGACCAAACCCAAAAATTCCTTCTGCGTCTGAAAGTAGAAACTCGCCCGATTACAAGGGTGTGCGTATTTTTTCCCTAGGTCATTCTGGTTAAGCGTTTGGAGCAGCAGATTTGCGAAAAATTTGTTGTCTTCTCAACCATTTCTTAGCTTCAAACTCCCATATCTCGCGAACGGATTGACCTCACCCAAAAATTCCTATTGCATCTGAAAGTAGAAACTCGCCCGATTACGACGGTATGTGTATTTTTTCCCTAGGCCATTCTGTTTAAGCGTTTGGAGCAGCAGAATTGCGAAAAATTTTCGCCTTCTCAACCATTTCTTGGCTTCAAACTCCCATATCTCGCGAACGGATTGACATAACCCAAAAATTCCTATTGCATCTGAAAGTAGACACTCGCCCGGTTACAACGGTACGTGTATTTTTCCCCTAGGCCATTCTGGTTAAGCGATTGGAGCAGCAGAATTGCGAAAAATTTGTTGTCTTGTCAACCATTTCTTAGCTTCAAAGTCCCATATCTCGCGAACGTATTGACCAGACCCAAAAATTCCTATTGTAACTGAAAGTAGAAACTCGCCCGATTACAACGGTATGTGTATTTTTTCCCTAGGCCATTCTGGTTAAGCGTTTGAAGCAGCAGAATTGCGAAAAATTTTTTGCCTTCTCAACCATTTCTTGGCTTCAAACTCCCATATCTCGCGAACGGATTGACCTAACCCAAAAATTCCTATTGCATCTGAAAGTAGAACCTCGCCCGATTACAACGGTATGTGTATTTTTTCCCTAGCCCATTCTGGTTAAGCGTTTGGAGCAGCAGAATTGTGAACAATTTTTTGCCTTCTCTACCATTTCTTGGCTTCAAACTCCCATATCTCGCGAACGGATTGACCTAACCCAAAAATTCCTATTGCATCTGAAAGTAGAAACTCGCCCGATTACAATGGTATGTGTATTTTTTCCCTAGACCATTCTGGTTAAACGTTTGGAGCAGCAGAATTGCGAAAAATTTTTTGCTCCTCAACCATTTCTTGGCTTCAAACTCCCATATCTCGCGAACGGATTGACCTAACCCAAAAATTCCTATTGCATCTGAAAGTAGACACTCGCCCGACTACAGCGGTGTGTGTATTTTTTCCCTAGGCCATTCTGGTTAAGCGTTTGGATCAGCAGAATTGCGAAAAATTTTATGCCTTCTCAACCATTTCTTGGCTTCAGACTCCCATATCTCGCGAACGGATTGACCCTACCCAAAAATTCCTATTGCATCTGAAAGTAGAAACTCGCCCGGTTACAACGGTATGTGTATTTTTCCCCTAGGCCATTCTGTTTAAGCGTTTGGAGCAGCAGAATTACGAAAAATTTTTTGCCTTCTCAACCATTTCCTGGCTTCAAACTCCCATATCTCGCGAACGGATTGACCTAACCCAAAAATTCCTATTGCATCTGAAAGTAGAAACTCGTCCGATTACAAGGGTGTGCGTATTTTTTCCCTAGGCCATTCTGGTTAAGCGTTTGGAGCAGCAGAATTGCGAAAAATTTGTTGTCTTCTCAACCATTTCTTAGCTTCAAACTCCCATATCTCGCGAACAGATTGACCTAACCCAAAAATTCCTATTGCATCTGAAAGTAGAAACTCGCCCGGTTGCAACGGTATGTGTATTTTTCCCCTAGGCCATCCTGGTTAAGCGATTGGAGCAGCAGAAGTGCGAAAAATTTGTTGCCTTCTCAACCATTTCTTGGCTTCAAACTCCCATATCTCGCGAACGGATTGACCTAACCCAAAAATTCCTATTGCATCTGAAAGTAGAAACTCGCCCGATTACAACGGTATGTGTATTTTTTCCCTAGCCCATTCTGGTTAAGCGTTTGGAGCAGCAGAATTGTGAACAATTTTTTGCCTTCTCTACCATTTCTTGGCTTCAAACTCCCATATCTCGCGAACGGATTGACCTAACCCAAAAATTCCTATTGCATCTGAAAGTAGAAACTCGTCCGATTACAAGGGTGTGCGTATTTTTTCCCTCGGCCATTCTGGTTAAGCGTTTGGAGCAGCAGAATTGCGAAAAATTTGTTGTCTTCTCAACCATTTCTTAGCTTCAAACTCCCATATCTCGCGAACGGATTGACCTAACCCAAAAATTCCTATTGCATCTGAAAGTAGAAACTCGCCCGGTTGCAACGGTATGTGTATTTTTCCCCTAGGCCATCCTGGTTAAGCGATTGGAGCAGCAGAAGTGCGAAAAATTTGTTGCCTTCTCAACCATTTCTTGGCTTCAAACTCCCATATCTCGCGAACGGATTGACCTAACCCAAAAATTCCTATTGCATCTGAAAGTAGAAACTCGCCCGATTACAACGGTATGTGTATTTTTTCCCTAGCCCATTCTGGTTAAGCGTTTGGAGCAGCAGAATTGTGAACAATTTTTTGCCTTCTCTACCATTTCTTGGCTTCAAACTCCCATATCTCGCGAACGGATTGACCTAACCCAAAAATTCCTATTGCATCTGAAAGTAGAAACTCGCCCGATTACAACGGTATGTGTATTTTTCCCCTAGGCCATCCTGGTTAAGCGATTGGAGCAGCAGAAGTGCGAAAAATTTGTTGTCTTGTCAACCATTTCTTAACTTCAAAGTCCCATATCTCGTGAACGGATTGACCAGACCCAAAAATTCCTATTGTAACTGAAAGTAGAAACTCGCCCGATTACAACGGTATGTGTATTTTTTCCCTAGGCCATTCTGGTTAAGCGTTTGAAGCAGCAGAATTGCGAAAAATTTTTTGCCTTCTCAACCATTTCTTGGCTTCAAACTCCCATATCTCGCGAACGGATTGACCTAACCCAAAAATTCCTATTGCATCTGATAGTAGAACCTCGCCCGATTACAACGGTATGTGTATTTTTTCCCTAGACCATTCTGGTTAAGCGTTTGGAGCAGCAGAATTGCGAAAAATTTTTTGCCTCCTCAACCATTTCTTGGCTTCAAACTCCCATATCTCGCGAACGGATTGACCTAACCCAAAAATTCCTATTGCATCTGAAAGTAGAAACTCGCCCGATTACAAGGGTGTGCGTATTTTTTCCCTAGGCCATTCTGGTTAAGCGTTTGGAGCAGCAGAATTGCGAAAAATTTTTTGCCTTCTCAACCATTTCTTGGCTTCAAACTCCCATATCTCGCGAACGGATTGACCTAACCCAAAAATTCCTATTGCATCTGAAAGTAGAAACTCGCCCGATTACAACGGTATGTGTATTTTTTCCCTAGACCATTCTGGTTAAGCGTTTGGAGCAGCAGAATTGCGAAAAATTTTTTGCCTTCTCAACCATTTCTTAGCTTCAAACTCCCATATCTCGCGAACGGATTAACCTAACCCAAAAATTCCTATTGCATCTGAAAGTAGAAACTCGCCCGATTACGACGGTATGTGTATTTTTTCCCTAGGCCGTTCTGTTTAAGCGTTTGGAGCAGCAGAATTGCGAAAAATTTTTTGCCTTCTCAACCATTTCTTGGCTTCAAACTCCCATATCTCGCGAACGGATTGACCTAACCCAAAAATTCCTATTGCATCTGAAAGTAGAAACTCGCCCGGTTGCAACGGTATGTGTATTTTTCCCCTAGGCCATCCTGGTTAAGCGATTGGAGCAGCAGAAGTGCGAAAAATTTGTTGCCTTCTCAACCATTTCTTGGCTTCAAACTCCCATATCTCGCGAACGGATTGACCTAACCCAAAAATTCCTATTGCATCTGAAAGTAGAAACTCGCCCGATTACAATGGTATGTGTATTTTTTCCCTAGCCCATTCTGGTTAAGCGTTTGGAGCAGCAGAATTGTGAACATTTTTTGCCTTCTCTACCATTTCTTGGCTTCAAACACCCATATCTCGCGAACGGATTGACCTAACCCAAAAATTCCTATTGCATCTGAAAGTAGAAACTCGCCCGGTTACAACGGTATGTGTATTTTTCCCCTAGGCCATCCTGGTTAAGCGATTGGAGCAGCAGAAGTGCGAAAAATTTGTTGTCTTGTCAACCATTTCTTAGCTTCAAAGTCCCATATCTCGCGAACGGATTGACCAGACCCAAAAATTCCTATTGTAACTGAAAGTAGAAACTCGCCCGATTACAACGGTATGTGTATTTTTTCCCTAGGCCATTCTGGTTAAGCGTTTGAAGCAGCAGAATTGCGAAAAATTTTTTGCCTTCTCAACCATTTCTTGGCTTCAAACTCCCATATCTCGCGAACGGATTGACCTAACCCAAAAATTCCTATTGCATCTGAAAGTAGAACCTCGCCCGATTACAACGGTATGTGTATTTTTTCCCTAGCCCATTCTGGTTAAGCGTTTGAAGCAGCAGAATTGTGAACAATTTTTTGCCTTCTCTACCATTTCTTGGCTTCAAACTCCCATATCTCGCGAACGGATAGACCTAACCCAAAAATTCCTATTGCATCTGAAAGTAGATACTCGCCCGATTACAATGGTATGTGTATTTTTTCCCTAGGCCATTCTGGTTAAGCGTTTGAAGCAGCAGAATTGCGAAAAATTTTTTGCCTTCTCAACCATTTCTTGGCTTCAAACTCCCATATCTCGCGAACGGATTGACCTAACCCAAAAATTCCTATTGCATCTGAAAGTAGAACCTCGCCCGATTACAACGGTATGTGTATTTTTTCCCTAGCCCATTCTGGTTAAGCGTTTGGAGCAGCAGAATTGTGAACAATTTTTTGCCTTCTCTACCATTTCTTGGCTTCAAACTCCCATATCTCGCGAACGGATTGACCTAACCCAAAAATTCCTATTGCATCTGAAAGTAGAAACTCGCCCGATTACAACGGTATGTGTATTTTTTCCCTAGACCATTCTGGTTAAGTGTTTGGAGGAGCAGAATTGCGAAAAATTTTTTGCCTCCTCAGCCATTTCTTGGCTTCAAACTCCCATATCTCGCGAACGGATTGACCTAACCCAAAAATTCCTATTGCATCTGAAAGTAGAAACTCGCCCGATTACGACGGTATGTGTATTTTTTCCCTAGGCCATTCTGGTTAAGCGTTTGGATCAGCAGAAGTGCGAAAAATTTGTTGTCTTGTCAACCATTTCTTAGCTTCAAAGTCCCATATCTCGCGAACGGATTGTGCTAACCCAAAAATTCCTGTTGCGTCTGAAAGTAGAAACTCGCCCAATTACAACGGTATGTGAATTTTTTCCCTAGCCCATTCTGGTTAAGAGTTTGGAGCAGCAGAATTGCGAAAAATTTGTTGTCTTCTCAACCATTTCTTAGATTCAAAGTCCCATATCTCGCGAACGGATTGACCTAACCCAAAAATTCCTATTGCATCTGAAAGTAGAAACTCGCCCGATTACAACGGTATGTGTATTTTTTCCCTAGACCATTCTGGTTAAGCGTTTGGAGCAGCAGAATTGCGAAAAATTTTTTGCCTCCTCAACCATTTCTTGGCTTCAAACTCCCATATCTCGCGAACGGATTGACCTAACCCAAAAATTCCTATTGCATCTGAAAGTAGAAACTCGCCCGATTACAAGGGTGTGCGTATTTTTTCCCTAGGCCATTCTGGTTAAGCGTTTGGAGCAGCAGAATTGCGAAAAATTTTTTGCCTTCTCAACCATTTCTTGGCTTCAAACTCCCATATCTCGCGAACGGATTGACCTAACCCAAAAATTCCTATTGCATCTGAAAGTAGAAACTCGCCCGATTACAACGGTATGTGTATTTTTTCCCTAGACCATTCTGGTTAAGCGTTTGGAGCAGCAGAATTGCGAAAAATTTTTTGCCTTCTCAACCATTTCTTAGCTTCAAACTCCCATATCTCGCGAACGGATTAACCTAACCCAAAAATTCCTATTGCATCTGAAAGTAGAAACTCGCCCGATTACGACGGTATGTGTATTTTTTCCCTAGGCCGTTCTGTTTAAGCGTTTGGAGCAGCAGAATTGCGAAAAATTTTTTGCCTTCTCAACCATTTCTTGGCTTCAAACTCCCATATCTCGCGAACGGATTGACCTAACCCAAAAATTCCTATTGCATCTGAAAGTAGAAACTCGCCCGGTTGCAACGGTATGTGTATTTTTCCCCTAGGCCATCCTGGTTAAGCGATTGGAGCAGCAGAAGTGCGAAAAATTTGTTGCCTTCTCAACCATTTCTTGGCTTCAAACTCCCATATCTCGCGAACGGATTGACCTAACCCAAAAATTCCTATTGCATCTGAAAGTAGAAACTCGCCCGATTACAATGGTATGTGTATTTTTTCCCTAGCCCATTCTGGTTAAGAGTTTGGAGCAGCAGAATTGTGAACAATTTTTTGCCTTCTCTACCATTTCTTGGCTTCAAACACCCATATCTCGCGAACGGATTGACCTAACCCAAAAATTCCTATTGCATCTGAAAGTAGAAACTCGCCCGGTTACAACGGTATGTGTATTTTTCCCCTAGGCCATCCTGGTTAAGCGATTGGAGCAGCAGAAGTGCGAAAAATTTGTTGTCTTGTCAACCATTTCTTAGCTTCAAAGTCCCATATCTCGCGAACGGATTGACCAGACCCAAAAATTCCTATTGTAACTGAAAGTAGAAACTCGCCCGATTACAACGGTATGTGTATTTTTTCCCTAGGCCATTCTGGTTAAGCGTTTGAAGCAGCAGAATTGCGAAAAATTTTTTGCCTTCTCAACCATTTCTTGGCTTCAAACTCCCATATCTCGCGAACGGATTGACCTAACCCAAAAATTCCTATTGCATCTGAAAGTAGAACCTCGCCCGATTACAACGGTATGTGTATTTTTTCCCTAGCCCATTCTGGTTAAGCGTTTGAAGCAGCAGAATTGTGAACAATTTTTTGCCTTCTCTACCATTTCTTGGCTTCAAACTCCCATATCTCGCGAACGGATAGACCTAACCCAAAAATTCCTATTGCATCTGAAAGTAGATACTCGCCCGATTACAATGGTATGTGTATTTTTTCCCTAGGCCATTCTGGTTAAGCGTTTGAAGCAGCAGAATTGCGAAAAATTTTTTGCCTTCTCAACCATTTCTTGGCTTCAAACTCCCATATCTCGCGAACGGATTGACCTAACCCAAAAATTCCTATTGCATCTGAAAGTAGAACCTCGCCCGATTACAACGGTATGTGTATTTTTTCCCTAGCCCATTCTGGTTAAGCGTTTGGAGCAGCAGAATTGTGAACAATTTTTTGCCTTCTCTACCATTTCTTGGCTTCAAACTCCCATATCTCGCGAACGGATTGACCTAACCCAAAAATTCCTATTGCATCTGAAAGTAGAAACTCGCCCGATTACAACGGTATGTGTATTTTTTCCCTAGACCATTCTGGTTAAGTGTTTGGAGCAGCAGAATTGCGAAAAATTTTTTGCCTCCTCAGCCATTTCTTGGCTTCAAACTCCCATATCTCGCGTACGGATTGACCTAACCCAAAAATTCCTATTGCATCTGAAAGTAGAAACTCGCCCGATTACGACGGTATGTGTATTTTTTCCCTAGGCCATTCTGGTTAAGCGTTTGGATCAGCAGAAGTGCGAAAAATTTGTTGTCTTGTCAACCATTTCTTAGCTTCAAAGTCCCATATCTCGCGAACGGATTGTGCTAACCCAAAAATTCCTGTTGCGTCTGAAAGTAGAAACTCGCCCAATTACAACGGTATGTGAATTTTTTCCCTAGCCCATTCTGGTTAAGAGTTTGGAGCAGCAGAATTGCGAAAAATTTGTTGTCTTCTCAACCATTTCTTAGATTCAAAGTCCCATATCTCGCGAACGGATTGACCAAACCCAAAAATTCCTTCTGCGTCTGAAAGTAGAAACTCGCCCAATTACAACGGTATGGGAATTTTTTCCCTAGCCCATTCTGATTAAGCGTTTGGAGCAGCAGAATTGCGAAAAATTTGTTGTCTTGTCAACCATTTCTTGGCTTCAAACTCCCATATCTCGCGAACGGATTGACCTAACCCAAAAATTCCTATTGCATCTGAAAGTAGAAACTCGCCCGATTACAACGGTATGTGTATTTTTTCCCTAGACCATTCTGGTTAAGCGTTTGGAGCAGCAGAATTGCGAAAAATTTTTTGCCTTCTCAACCATTTCTTAGCTTCAAACTCCCATATCTCGCGAACGGATTGACCTAACCCAAAAATTCCTATTGCATCTGAAAGTAGAAACTCGCCCGATTACGACGGTATGTGTATTTTTTCCCTAGCCCATTCTGTTTAAGCGTTTGGAGCAGCAGAATTGCGAAAAATTTTTTGCCTTCTCAACCATTTCTTGGCTTCAAACTCCCATATCTCGCGAACGGATTGACCTAACCCAAAAATTCCTATTGCATCTGAAAGTAGAAACTCGCCCGATTACAACGGTATGTGTATTTTTTCCCTAGACCATTCTGGTTAAGCGTTTGGAGCAGCAGAATTGCGAAAAATTTTTTGCCTTCTCAACCATTTCTTAGCTTCAAACTCCCATATCTCGCGAACGGATTAACCTAACCCAAAAATTCCTATTGCATCTGAAAGTAGAAACTCGCCCGATTACGACGGTATGTGTATTTTTTCCCTAGGCCGTTCTGTTTAAGCGTTTGAAGCAGCAGAATTGCGAAAAATTTTTTGCCTTCTCAACCATTTCTTGGCTTCAAACTCCCATATCTCGCGAACGGATTGACCTAACCCAAAAATTACTATTGCATCTGAAAGTAGAAACTCGCCCGGTTGCAACGGTATGTGTATTTTTCCCCTAGGCCATCCTGGTTAAGCGATTGGAGCAGCAGAAGTGCGAAAAATTTGTTGCATTCTCAACCATTTCTTGGCTTCAAACTCCCATATCTCGCGAACGGATTGACCTAACCCAAAAATTCCTATTGCATCTGAAAGTAGAAACTCGCCCGATTACAATGGTATGTGTATTTTTTCCCTAGCCCATTCTGGTTAAGCGTTTGGAGCAGCAGAATTGCGAACAATTTTTTGCCTTCTCTACCATTTCTTGGCTTCAAACTCCCATATCTCGCGAACGGATTGACCTAACCCAAAAATTCCTATTGCATCTGAAAGTAGAAACTCGCCCGGTTACAACGGTATGTGTATTTTTCCCCTAGGTCATCCTGGTTAAGCGATTGGAGCAGCAGAAGTGCGAAAAATTTGTTGTCTTGTCAACCATTTCTTAGCTTCAAAGTCCCATATCTCGCGAACGGATTGACCAGACCCAAAAATTCCTATTGTAACTGAAAGTAGAAACTCGCCCGATTACAACGGTATGTGTATTTTTTCCCTAGACCATTCTGGTTAAGCGTTTGGAGCAGCAGAATTGCGAAAAATTTTTTGCCTTCTCAACCATTTCTTAGCTTCAAACTCCCATATCTCGCGAACGGATTAACCTAACCCAAAAATTCCTATTGCATCTGAAAGTAGAAACTCGCCCGATTACGACGGTATGTGTATTTTTTCCCTAGGCCGTTCTGTTTAAGCGTTTGGAGCAGCAGAATTGCGAAAAATTTTTTGCCTTCTCAACCATTTCTTGGCTTCAAACTCCCATATCTCGCGAACGGATTGACCTAACCCAAAAATTCCTATTGCATCTGAAAGTAGAAACTCGCCCGGTTGCAACGGTATGTGTATTTTTCCCCTAGGCGATCCTGGTTAAGCGATTGGAGCAGCAGAAGTGCGAAAAATTTGTTGCCTTCTCAACCATTTCTTGGCTTCAAACTCCCATATCTCGCGAACGGATTGACCTAACCCAAAAATTCCTATTGCATCTGAAAGTAGAAACTCGCCCGATTACAATGGTATGTGTATTTTTTCCCTAGCCCATTCTGGTTAAGCGTTTGGAGCAGCAGAATTGCGAACAATTTTTTGCCTTCTCTACCATTTCTTGGCTTCAAACTCCCATATCTCGCGAACGGATTGACCTAACCCAAAAATTCCTATTGCATCTGAAAGTAGAAACTCGCCCGGTTACAACGGTATGTGTATTTTTCCCCTAGGTCATCCTGGTTAAGCGATTGGAGCAGCAGAAGTGCGAAAAATTTGTTGTCTTGTCAACCATTTCTTAGCTTCAAAGTCCCATATCTCGCGAACGGATTGACCAGACCCAAAAATTCCTATTGTAACTGAAAGTAGAAACTCGCCCAATTACAACGGTATGTGTATTTTTTCCCTAGGCCATTCTGGTTAAGCGTTTGAAGCAGCAGAATTGCGAAAAATTTTTTGCCTTCTCAACCATTTCTTGGCTTCAAACTCCCATATCTCGCGAACGGATTGACCTAACCCAAAAATTCCTATTGCATCTGAATGTAGAACCTCGCCCGATTACAACGGTATGTGTATTTTTTCCCTAGCCCATTCTGGTTAAGCGTTTGAAGCAGCAGAATTGTGAACAATTTTTTGCCTTCTCTACCATTTCTTGGATTCAAACTCCCATATCTCGCGAACGGATTGACCTAACCCAAAAATTCCTATTGCATCTGAAAGTAGATACTCGCCCGATTACAGTGGTATGTGTATTTTTTCCCTAGGCCATTCTGGTTAAGCGTTTGAAGCAGCAGAATTGCGAAAAATTTTTTGCCTTCTCAACCATTTCTTGGCTTCAAACTCCCATATCTCGCGAACGGATTGACCTAACCCAAAAATTCCTATTGCATCTGAAAGTAGAAACTCGCCCGGTTACAACGGTATGTGTATTTTTCCCCTAGGTCATCCTGGTTAAGCGATTGGAGCAGCAGAAGTGCGAAAAATTTGTTGTCTTGTCAACCATTTCTTAGCTTCAAAGTCCCATATCTCGCGAACGGATTGACCAGACCCAAAAATTCCTATTGTAACTGAAAGTAGAAACTCGCCCGATTACAACGGTATGTGTATTTTTTCCCTAGACCATTCTGGTTAAGCGTTTGGAGCAGCAGAATTGCGAAAAATTTTTTGCCTTCTCAACCATTTCTTAGCTTCAAACTCCCATATCTCGCGAACGGATTAACCTAACCCAAAAATTCCTATTGCATCTGAAAGTAGAAACTCGCCCGATTACGACGGTATGTGTATTTTTTCCCTAGGCCGTTCTGTTTAAGCGTTTGGAGCAGCAGAATTGCGAAAAATTTTTTGCCTTCTCAACCATTTCTTGGCTTCAAACTCCCATATCTCGCGAACGGATTGACCTAACCCAAAAATTCCTATTGCATCTGAAAGTAGAAACTCGCCCGGTTGCAACGGTATGTGTATTTTTCCCCTAGGCGATCCTGGTTAAGCGATTGGAGCAGCAGAAGTGCGAAAAATTTGTTGCCTTCTCAACCATTTCTTGGCTTCAAACTCCCATATCTCGCGAACGGATTGACCTAACCCAAAAATTCCTATTGCATCTGAAAGTAGAAACTCGCCCGATTACAATGGTATGTGTATTTTTTCCCTAGCCCATTCTGGTTAAGCGTTTGGAGCAGCAGAATTGCGAACAATTTTTTGCCTTCTCTACCATTTCTTGGCTTCAAACTCCCATATCTCGCGAACGGATTGACCTAACCCAAAAATTCCTATTGCATCTGAAAGTAGAAACTCGCCCGGTTACAACGGTATGTGTATTTTTCCCCTAGGTCATCCTGGTTAAGCGATTGGAGCAGCAGAAGTGCGAAAAATTTGTTGTCTTGTCAACCATTTCTTAGCTTCAAAGTCCCATATCTCGCGAACGGATTGACCAGACCCAAAAATTCCTATTGTAACTGAAAGTAGAAACTCGCCCAATTACAACGGTATGTGTATTTTTTCCCTAGGCCATTCTGGTTAAGCGTTTGAAGCAGCAGAATTGCGAAAAATTTTTTGCCTTCTCAACCATTTCTTGGCTTCAAACTCCCATATCTCGCGAACGGATTGACCTAACCCAAAAATTCCTATTGCATCTGAATGTAGAACCTCGCCCGATTACAACGGTATGTGTATTTTTTCCCTAGCCCATTCTGGTTAAGCGTTTGAAGCAGCAGAATTGTGAACAATTTTTTGCCTTCTCTACCATTTCTTGGATTCAAACTCCCATATCTCGCGAACGGATTGACCTAACCCAAAAATTCCTATTGCATCTGAAAGTAGATACTCGCCCGATTACAGTGGTATGTGTATTTTTTCCCTAGGCCATTCTGGTTAAGCGTTTGAAGCAGCAGAATTGCGAAAAATTTTTTGCCTTCTCAACCATTTCTTGGCTTCAAACTCCCATATCTCGCGAACGGATTGACCTAACCCAAAAATTCCTATTGCATCTGAAAGTAGAACCTCGCCCGATTACAACGGTATGTGTATTTTTTCCCTAGCCCATTCTGGTTAAGCGTTTGGAGCAGCAGAATTGTGAACAATTTTTTGCCTTCTCTACCATTTCTTGGCTTCAAACTCCCATATCTCGCGAACGGATTGACCTAACCCAAAAATTCCTATTGCATCTGAAAGTAGAAACTCGCCCGATTACAACGGTATGTGTATTTTTTCCCTAGACCATTCTGGTTAAGTGTTTGGAGCAGCAGAATTGCGAACAATTTTTTGCCTCCTCAACCATTTCTTGGCTTCAAACTCCCATATCTCGCGAACGGATTGACCTAACCCAAAAATTCCTATTGCATCTGAAAGTAGAAACTCGCCCGATTACGACGGTATGTGTATTTTTTCCCTAGGCCATTCTGGTTAAGCGTTTGGATCAGCAGAAGTGCGAAAAATTTGTTGTCTTGTCAACCATTTCTTAGCTTCAAAGTCCCATATCTCGCGAACGGATTGTGCTAACCCAAAAATTCCTGTTGCGTCTGAAAGTAGAAACTCGCCCAATTACAACGGTATGTGTATTTTTCCCCTAGGCCATTCTGGTTAAGCGTTTGAAGCAGCAGAATTGCGAAAAATTTGTTGTCTTGTCAACCATTTCTTAGCTTCAAAGTCCCATATCCCGCGAAAGGATTGACCAGACCCAAAAATTCCTATTGTAACTGAAAGTAGAAACTCGCCCGATTACAACGGTATGTGAATTTTTTCCCTAGCCCATTCTGGTTAAGCGTTTGGAGCAGCAGAATTGCGAAAAATTTGTTGTCTTCTCAACCATTTCTTAGATTCAAAGTCCCATATCTCGCGAACGGATTGACCAAACCCAAAAATTCCTTCTGCGTCTGAAAGTAGAAACTCGTCCGATTACAAGGGTGTGCGTATTTTTTCCCTAGGCCATTCTGGTTAAGCGATTGGAGCAGCAGAATTGCGAAAAATTTGTTGTCTTCTCAACCATTTCTTAGCTTCAAACTCCCATATCTCGCGAACGGATTGACCTAACCCAAAAATTCCTATTGCATCTGAAAGTAGAAACTCGCCCGATTACGACGGTATGTGTATTTTTTCCCTAGGCCATTCTGTTTAAGCGTTTGGAGCAGCAGAATTGCGAAAAATTTTTTGCCTTCTCAACCATTTCTTGGCTTCAAACTCCCATATCTCGCGAACGGATTGACCTAACCCAAAAATTCCTATTGCATCTGAAAGTAGAAACTCGCCCGGTTGCAACGGTATGTGTATTTCTCCCCTAGGCCATCCTGGTTAAGCGATTGGAGCAGCAGAAGTGCGAAAAACTTGTTGCCCCCTCAACCATTTCTTGGCTTCAAACTCCCATATCTCGCGAACGGATTGACCTAACCCAAAAATTCCTATTGCATCTGGAAGTAGAAACTCGCCCGGTTGCAACGGTATGTGTATTTTTCCCCTAGGCCATCCTGGTTAAGCGATTGGAGCAGCAGAAGTGCGAAAAATTTGTTGTCTTCTCAACCATTTCTTAGATTCAAAGTCCCATATCTCGCGAACGGATTGACCAAACCCAAAAATTCCTTCTGCGTCTGAAAGTAGAAACTCGCCCGATTACAATGGTGTGCGTATTTTTTCCCTAGGCCATTCTGGTTAAGCGTTTGGAGCAGCAGAATTGCGAAAAATTTGTTGTCTTCTCAACCATTTCTTAGCTTCAAACTCCCATGTCTCGCGAACGGATTGACCTATCCCAAAAATTCCTATTGCATCTGAAAGTAGAAACTCGCCCGATTACGACGGTATGTGTATTTTTTCCCTAGGCCATTCTGTTTAAGCGTTTGGATGAGCAGAATTGCGAAAAATTTTTTGCCTTCTCAACCATTTCTTGGCTTCAAACTCCCATATCTCGCGAACGGATTGACCTAACCCAAAAATTCCTATTGCATCTGAAAGTAGAAACTCGCCCGGTTGCAACGGTATGTGTATTTTTCTCCTAGGCCATCCTGGTTAAGCGATTGGAGCAGCAGAAGTGCGAAAAATTTGTTGTCTTGTCAACCATTTCTTAGTTTCAAAGTCCCATATCTCGCGAACGGATTGTGCTAACCCAAAAATTCCTGTTGCGTCTGAAAGTAGAAACTCGCCCAATTACAACGGTATGTGAATTTTTTCCCTAGCCCATTCTGGTTAAGAGTTTGGAGCAGCAGAATTGCGAAAAATTTGTTGTCTTCTCAACCATTTCTTAGATTCTAAGTCCCATATCTCGCGAACGGATTGACCAAACCCAAAAATTCCTTCTGCGTCTGAAAGTAGAAACTCGCCCAATTACAACGGTATGGGAATTTTTTCCCTAGCCCATTCTGATTAAGCGTTTGGAGCAGCAGAATTGCGAAAAATTTGTTGTCTTGTCAACCATTTCTTAGCTTCAAAGTCCCATATCTCGCGAACGGATTGTCCTAACCCAAAAATTCCTGTTGCGTCTGAAAGTAGAAACTCGCCCAATTACAACGGTATATGAATTTTTTCCCTAGCCCATTCTGGTTAAGCGTTTGGAGCAGCAGAATTGCGAAAAATTTTTTGCCTTCTCAACCATTTCTTAGCTTCAAACTCCCATATCTCGCGAACGGATTGACCTAACCCAAAAATTCCTATTGCATCTGAAAGTAGAAACTCGCCCGATTACGACGGTATGTGTATTTTTTCCCTAGCCCATTCTGTTTAAGCGTTTGGAGCAGCAGAATTGCGAAAAATTTTTTGCCTTCTCAACCATTTCTTGGCTTCAAACTCCCATATCTCGCGAACGGATTGACCTAACCCAAAAATTCCTATTGCATCTGAAAGTAGAAACTCGCCCGATTACAACGGTATGTGTATTTTTTCCCTAGACCATTCTGGTTAAGCGTTTGGAGCAGCAGAATTGCGAAAAATTTTTTGCCTTCTCAACCATTTCTTAGCTTCAAACTCCCATATCTCGCGAACGGATTAACCTAACCCAAAAATTCCTATTGCATCTGAAAGTAGAAACTCGCCCGATTACGACGGTATGTGTATTTTTTCCCTAGGCCGTTCTGTTTAAGCGTTTGGAGCAGCAGAATTGCGAAAAATTTTTTGCCTTCTCAACCATTTCTTGGCTTCAAACTCCCATATCTCGCGAACGGATTGACCTAACCCAAAAATTCCTATTGCATCTGAAAGTAGAAACTCGCCCGGTTGCAACGGTATGTGTATTTTTCCCCTAGGCCATCCTGGTTAAGCGTTTGGAGCAGCAGAATTGCGAAAAATTTTTTGCCTCCTCAACCATTTCTTGGCTTCAAACTCCCATATCTCGCGAACGGATTGACCTAACCCAAAAATTCCTATTGTAACTGAAAGTAGAAACTCGCCCGATTACAACGGTATGTGTATTTTTTCCCTAGGCCATTCTGGTTAAGCGTTTGAAGCAGCAGAATTGCGAAAAATTTTTTGCCTTCTCAACCATTTCTTGGCTTCAAACTCCCATATCTCGCGAACGGATTGACCTAACCCAAAAACTCCTATTGCATCTGAAAGTAGAACCTCGCCCGATTACAACGGTATGTGTATTTTTTCCCAAGCCCATTCTGGTTAAGCGTTTGGAGCAGCAGAAGTGCGAAAAATTTGTTGTCTTGTCAACCATTTCTTAGCTTCAAAGTCCCATATCTCGCGAACGGATTGTCCTAACCCAAAAATTCCTGTTGCGTCTGAAAGTAGAAACTCGCCCAATTACAACGGTATATGAATTTTTTCCCTAGCCCATTCTGGTTAAGCGTTTGGAGCAGCAGAATTGCGAAAAATTTGTTGTCTTCTCAACCATTTCTTAGATTCAAAGTCCCATATCTCGCGAACGGATTGACCAAACCCAAAAATTCCTTCTGCGTCTGAAAGTAGAAACACGCCCAATTACAACGGTATGTGAATTTTTTCCCTAGCCCATTCTGGTTAAGCGTTTGGAGCAGCAGAATTGCGAAAAATTTGTTGTCTTCTCAACCATTTCTTAGATTCAAAGTCCCATATCTCGCGAACGGATTGACCAAACCCAAAAATTCCTTCTGCGTCTGAAAGTAGAAACTCGCCCGATTACAAGGGTGTGCGTATTTTTTCCCTAGGCCATTCTGGTTAAGCGTTTGGAGCAGCAGAATTGCGAAAAATTTGTTGCCTTCTCAACCATTTCTTGGCTTCAAACTCCCATATCTCGCGAACGGATTGACCTAACCCAAAAATTCCTATTGCATCTGAAAGTAGAAACTCGCCCGGTTGCAACGGTATGTGTATTTTTCCCCTAGGCCATCCTGGTTAAGCGATTGGAGCAGCAGAAGTGCGAAAAATTTGTTGTCTTTTCAACCACTTCTTAGCTTCAAAGTCCCATATCTCGCGAACGGATTGACCAGACCCAAAAATTCCTATTGTAACTGAAAGTAGAAACTCGCCCGATTACAACGGTATGTGTATTTTTTCCCTAGGCCATTCTGGTTAAGCGTTTGAAGCAGCAGAATTGCGAAAAATTTTTTGCCTTCTCAACCATTTCTTGGCTTCAAACTCCCATATCTCGCGAACGGATTGACCTAACCCAAAAACTCCTATTGCATCTGAAAGTAGAACCTCGCCCGATTACAACGGTATGTGTATTTTTTCCCAAGCCCATTCTGGTTAAGCGTTTGGAGCAGCAGAATTGCGAAAAATTTTTTGCCTCCTCAACCATTTCTTGGCTTCAAACTCCCATATCTCGCGAACGGATTGACCTAACCCAAAAATTCCTATTGCATCTGAAAGTAGAAACTCCCCCGATTACAACGGTATGTGTATTTTTTCCCTAGCCCATTCTGGTTAAGCGTTTGGAGCAGCAGAATCGCGAAAAATTTGTTGTCTTCTCAATCATTTCTTAGATTCAAAGTCCCATATCTCGCGAACGGATTGACCAAACCCAAAAATTCCTTCTGCGTCTGAAAGTAGAAACTCGCCCGATTACAAGGGTGTGCGTATTTTTTCCCTAGGCGATTCTGGTTAAGCGTTTGGAGCAGCAGAATTGCGAAAAATTTGTTGTCTTCTCAACCATTTCTTAGCTTCAAACTCCCATATCTCGCGAACGGATTGACCTAACCCAAAAATTCCTATTGCATCTGAAAGTAGAAACCCGCCCGATTACGACGGTATGTGTATTTTTCCCCTAGGCCATTCTGTTTAAGCGTTTGGAGCAGCAGAATTGCGAAAAATTTTTTGCCTTCTCAACCATTTCTTGGCTTCAAACTCCCATATCTCGCGAACGGATTGACCTAACCCAAAAATTCCTATTGCATCTGAAAGTAGAAACTCGCCCGGTTGCAACGGTATGTGTATTTTTCCCCTAGGCCATCCTGGTTAAGCGATTGGAGCAGCAGAAGTGCGAAAAATTTGTTGCCTTCTCAACCATTTCTTGGCTTCAAACTCCCATATCTCGCGAACGGATTGACCTAACCCAAAAATTCCTATTGCATCTGAAAGTAGAAACTCGCCCGATTACATTGGTATGTGTATTTTTTCCCTAGGCCATTCTGGTTAAGCGTTTGAAGCAGCAGAATTGCGAAAAATTTTTTGCCTTCTCAACCATTTCTTGGCTTCAAACTCCCATATCTCGCGAACGGATTGACCTAACCCAAAAATTCCTATTGCATCTGAAAGTAGAACCTCGCCCGATTACAACGGTATGTATATTTTTTCCCTAGCCCATTCTGGTTAAGCGTTTGGAGCAGCAGAATTGTGAACAATTTTTTGCCTTCTCTACCATTTCTTGGCTTCAAACTCCCATATCTCGCAAACGGATTGACCTAACCCAAAAATTCCTATTGCATCTGAAAGTAGAAACTCGCCCGATTACAACGGTATGTGTATTTTTTCCCTAGACCATTCTGGTTAAGCGTTTGGCGCAGCAGAATTGCGAAAAATTTTTTGCCTCCTCAACCATTTCTTGTCTTCAAACTCCCATATCTCGCGAACGGATTGACCTAACCCAAAAATTCCTATTGCATCTGAAAGTAGAAACTCGCCCGATTACAACGGTATGTGTATTTTTTCCCTAGCCCATTCTGGTTAAGCGTTTGGAGCAGCAGAATCGCGAAAAATTTGTTGTCTTCTCAACCATTTCTTTGATTCAAAGTCCCATATCTCGCGAACGGATTGACCAAACCCAAAAATTCCTTCTGCGTCTGAAAGTAGAAACTCGCCCGATTACAAGGGTGTGCGTATTTTTTCCCTAGGCCATTCTGGTTAAGCGTTTGGAGCAGCAGAATTGCGAAAAATTTGTTGTCTTCTCAACCATTTCTTAGCTTCAAACTCCCATATCTCGCGAACGGATTGACCTAACCCAAAAATTCCTATTGCATCTGAAAGTAGAAACTCGCCCGATTACGACGGTATGTGTATTTTTTCCCTAGGCCATTCTGTTTAAGCGTTTGGAGCAGCAGAATTGCGAAAAATTTTTTGCCTTCTCAACCATTTCTTGGCTTCGAACTCCCATATCTCGCGAAAGGATTGACCTAACCCAAAAATTCCTATTGCATCTGAAAGTAGAAACTCGCCCGGTTACAACGGTACGTGTATTTTTCCCCTAGGCCATTCTGGTTAAGCGATTGGAGCAGCAGAAGTGCGAAAAATTTGTTGTCTTGTCAACCATTTCTTAGCTTCAAAGTCCCATATCTCGCGAACGGATTGTCTTAACCCAAAAATTCCTGTTGCGTCTGAAAGTAGAAACTCGCCCAATTACAACGGTATGTGAATTTTTTCCCTAGCCCATTCTGGTTAAGCGTTTGGAGCAGCAGAATTGCGAAAAATTTGTTGTCTTCTCAACCATTTCTTAGATTCAAAGTCCCATATCTCGCGAACGGATTGACCAAACCCAAAAATTCCTTCTGCGTCTGAAAGTAGAAACTCGTCCGATTACAAGGGTGTGCGTATTTTTTCCCTAGGCCATTCTGGTTAAGCGATTGGAGCAGCAGAATTGCGAAAAATTTGTTGTCTTCTCAACCATTTCTTGGCTTCAAACTCCCATATCTCGCGAACGGATTGACCAAACCCAAAAATTCCTTCTGCGTCTGAAAGTAGAAACTCGTCCGATTACAAGGGTGTGCGTATTTTTTCCCTAGGCCATTCTGGTTAAGCGATTGGAGCAGCAGAAGTGCGAAAAATTTGTTGTCTTGTCAACCATTTCTTAGCTTCAAAGTCCCATATCTCGCGAACGGATTGTCTTAACCCAAAAATTCCTGTTGCGTCTGAAAGTAGAAACTCGCCCAATTACAACGGTATGTGAATTTTTTCCCTAGCCCATTCTGGTTAAGCGTTTGGAGCAGCAGAATTGCGAAAAATTTGTTGTCTTCTCAACCATTTCTTAGATTCAAAGTCCCATATCTCGCGAACGGATTGACCAAACCCAAAAATTCCTTCTGCGTCTGAAAGTAGAAACACGCCCAATTACAACGGTATGTGAATTTTTTCCCTAGCCCATTCTGGTTAAGCGTTTGGAGCAGCAGAATTGCGAAAAATTTGTTGTCTTCTCAACCATTTCTTAGATTCAAAGTCCCATATCTCGCGAACGGATTGACCAAACCCAAAAATTCCTTCTGCGTCTGAAAGTAGAAACTCGCCCGATTACAAGGGTGTGCGTATTTTTTCCCTAGGCCATTCTGGTTAAGCGTTTGGAGCAGCAGAATTGCGAAAAATTTGTTGCCTTCTCAACCATTTCTTGGCTTCAAACTCCCATATCTCGCGAACGGATTGACCTAACCCAAAAATTCCTATTGCATCTGAAAGTAGAAACTCGCCCGGTTGCAACGGTATGTGTATTTTTCCCCTAGGCCATCCTGGTTAAGCGATTGGAGCAGCAGAAGTGCGAAAAATTTGTTGTCTTTTCAACCACTTCTTAGCTTCAAAGTCCCATATCTCGCGAACGGATTGACCAGACCCAGAAATTCCTATTGTAACTGAAAGTAGAAACTCGCCCGATTACAACGGTATGTGTATTTTTTCCCTAGGCCATTCTGGTTAAGCGTTTGAAGCAGCAGAATTGCGAAAAATTTTTTGCCTTCTCAACCATTTCTTGGCTTCAAACTCCCATATCTCGCGAACGGATTGACCTAACCCAAAAACTCCTATTGCATCTGAAAGTAGAACCTCGCCCGATTACAACGGTATGTGTATTTTTTCCCAAGCCCATTCTGGTTAAGCGTTTGGAGCAGCAGAATTGCGAAAAATTTTTTGCCTCCTCAACCATTTCTTGGCTTCAAACTCCCATATCTCGCGAACGGATTGACCTAACCCAAAAATTCCTATTGCATCTGAAAGTAGAAACTCCCCCGATTACAACGGTATGTGTATTTTTTCCCTAGCCCATTCTGGTTAAGCGTTTGGAGCAGCAGAATCGCGAAAAATTTGTTGTCTTCTCAATCATTTCTTAGATTCAAAGTCCCATATCTCGCGAACGGATTGACCAAACCCAAAAATTCCTTCTGCGTCTGAAAGTAGAAACTCGCCCGATTACAAGGGTGTGCGTATTTTTTCCCTAGGCGATTCTGGTTAAGCGTTTGGAGCAGCAGAATTGCGAAAAATTTGTTGTCTTCTCAACCATTTCTTAGCTTCAAACTCCCATATCTCGCGAACGGATTGACCTAACCCAAAAATTCCTATTGCATCTGAAAGTAGAAACCCGCCCGATTACGACGGTATGTGTATTTTTCCCCTAGGCCATTCTGTTTAAGCGTTTGGAGCAGCAGAATTGCGAAAAATTTTTTGCCTTCTCAACCATTTCTTGGCTTCAAACTCCCATATCTCGCGAACGGATTGACCTAACCCAAAAATTCCTATTGCATCTGAAAGTAGAAACTCGCCCGGTTGCAACGGTATGTGTATTTTTCCCCTAGGCCATCCTGGTTAAGCGATTGGAGCAGCAGAAGTGCGAAAAATTTGTTGCCTTCTCAACCATTTCTTGGCTTCAAACTCCCATATCTCGCGAACGGATTGACCTAACCCAAAAATTCCTATTGCATCTGAAAGTAGAAACTCGCCCGATTACATTGGTATGTGTATTTTTTCCCTAGGCCATTCTGGTTAAGCGTTTGAAGCAGCAGAATTGCGAAAAATTTTTTGCCTTCTCAACCATTTCTTGGCTTCAAACTCCCATATCTCGCGAACGGATTGACCTAACCCAAAAATTCCTATTGCATCTGAAAGTAGAACCTCGCCCGATTACAACGGTATGTATATTTTTTCCCTAGCCCATTCTGGTTAAGCGTTTGGAGCAGCAGAATTGTGAACAATTTTTTGCCTTCTCTACCATTTCTTGGCTTCAAACTCCCATATCTCGCAAACGGATTGACCTAACCCAAAAATTCCTATTGCATCTGAAAGTAGAAACTCGCCCGATTACAACGGTATGTGTATTTTTTCCCTAGACCATTCTGGTTAAGCGTTTGGAGCAGCAGAATTGCGAAAAATTTTTTGCCTCCTCAACCATTTCTTGTCTTCAAACTCCCATATCTCGCGAACGGATTGACCTAACCCAAAAATTCCTATTGCATCTGAAAGTAGAAACTCGCCCGATTACAACGGTATGTGTATTTTTTCCCTAGCCCATTCTGGTTAAGCGTTTGGAGCAGCAGAATCGCGAAAAATTTGTTGTCTTCTCAACCATTTCTTTGATTCAAAGTCCCATATCTCGCGAACGGATTGACCAAACCCAAAAATTCCTTCTGCGTCTGAAAGTAGAAACTCGCCCGATTACAAGGGTGTGCGTATTTTTTCCCTAGGCCATTCTGGTTAAGCGTTTGGAGCAGCAGAATTGCGAAAAATTTGTTGTCTTCTCAACCATTTCTTAGCTTCAAACTCCCATATCTCGCGAACGGATTGACCTAACCCAAAAATTCCTATTGCATCTGAAAGTAGAAACTCGCCCGATTACGACGGTATGTGTATTTTTTCCCTAGGCCATTCTGTTTAAGCGTTTGGAGCAGCAGAATTGCGAAAAATTTTTTGCCTTCTCAACCATTTCTTGGCTTCGAACTCCCATATCTCGCGAAAGGATTGACCTAACCCAAAAATTCCTATTGCATCTGAAAGTAGAAACTCGCCCGGTTACAACGGTACGTGTATTTTTCCCCTAGGCCATTCTGGTTAAGCGATTGGAGCAGCAGAAGTGCGAAAAATTTGTTGTCTTGTCAACCATTTCTTAGCTTCAAAGTCCCATATCTCGCGAACGGATTGTCTTAACCCAAAAATTCCTGTTGCGTCTGAAAGTAGAAACTCGCCCAATTACAACGGTATGTGAATTTTTTCCCTAGCCCATTCTGGTTAAGCGTTTGGAGCAGCAGAATTGCGAAAAATTTGTTGTCTTCTCAACCATTTCTTAGATTCAAAGTCCCATATCTCGCGAACGGATTGACCAAACCCAAAAATTCCTTCTGCGTCTGAAAGTAGAAACTCGTCCGATTACAAGGGTGTGCGTATTTTTTCCCTAGGCCATTCTGGTTAAGCGATTGGAGCAGCAGAATTGCGAAAAATTTGTTGTCTTCTCAACCATTTCTTGGCTTCAAACTCCCATATCTCGCGAACGGATTGACCTAACCCAAAAATTCCTATTGCATCTGAAAGTAGAAACTCGCCCGATTACGACGGTATGAGTATTTTTTCCCTAGGCCATTCTGTTTAAGCGTTTGGAGCAGCAGAATTGCGAAAAATTTTTTGCCTTCTCAACCATTTCTTGGCTTCAAACTCCCATATCTCGCGAACGGATTGACCTAACCCAAAAATTCCTATTGCATCTGAAAGTAGAAACTCGCCCGGTTGCAACGGTATGTGTATTTTTTCCCTAGCCCATTCTGGTTAAGCGTTTGGAGCAGCAGAATTGCGAAAAATTTGTTGTCTTCTCAACCATTTCTTAGATTCAAAGTCCCATATCTCGCGAACGGATTGACCAAACCCAAAAATTCCTTCTGCGTCTGAAAGTAGAAACTCGTCCGATTACAAGGGTGTGCGTATTTTTTCCCTAGGCCATTCTGGTTAAGCGATTGGAGCAGCAGAATTGCGAAAAATTTGTTGTCTTCTCAACCATTTCTTGGCTTCAAACTCCCATATCTCGCGAACGGATTGACCTAACCCAAAAATTCCTATTGCATCTGAAAGTAGAAACTCGCTCGATTACGACGGTATGAGTATTTTTTCCCTAGGCCATTCTGTTTAAGCGTTTGGAGCAGCAGAATTGCGAAAAATTTTTTGCCTTCTCAACCATTTCTTGGCTTCAAACTCCCATATCTCGCGAACGGATTGACCTAACCCAAAAATTCCTATTGCATCTGAAAGTAGAAACTCGCCCGGTTGCAACGGTATGTGTATTTTTCCCCTAGGCCATCCTGGTTAAGCGATTGGAGCAGCAGAAGTGCGAAAAATTTGTTGCCTTCTCAACCATTTCTTGGCTTCAAACTCCCATATCTCGCGAACGGATTGACCTAACCCAAAAATTCCTATTGCATCTGAAAGTAGAAACTCGCCCGGTTGCAACGGTATGTGTATTTTTCCCCTAGGCCATCCTGGTTAAGCGATTGGAGCAGCAGAAGTGCGAAAAATTTGTTGTCTTCTCAACCATTTCTTAGATTCAAAGTCCCATATCTCGCGAACGGATTAACCAAACCCAAAAATTCCTTCTGCGTCTGAAAGTAGAAACTCGCCCGATTACAAGGGTGTGCGTATTTTTTCCCTAGGCCATTCTGGTTAAGCGTTTGGAGCAGCAGAATAGCGAAAAATTTGTTGTTTTCTCAACCATTTCTTAGCTTCAAACTCCCATGTCTCGCGAACGGATTGACCTATCCCAAAAATTCCTATTGCATCTGAAAGTAGAAGCTCGCCCGATTACGACGGTATGTGTATTTTTTCCCTAGGCCATTCTGTTTAAGCGTTTGGAGCAGCAGAATTGCGAAAAATTTTTTGCCTTCTCAACCATTTCTTGGCTTCGAACTCCCATATCTCGCGAAAGGATTGACCTAACCCAAAAATTCCTATTGCATCTGAAAGTAGAAACTCGCCCGGTTACAACGGTACGTGTATTTTTCCCCTAGGCCATTCTGGTTAAGCGATTGGAGCAGCAGAAGTGCGAAAAATTTGTTGTCTTGTCAACCATTTCTTAGCTTCAAAGTCCCATATCTCGCGAACGGATTGTCTTAACCCAAAAATTCCTGTTGCGTCTGAAAGTAGAAACTCGCCCAATTACAACGGTATGTGAATTTTTTCCCTAGCCCATTCTGGTTAAGCGTTTGGAGCAGCAGAATTGCGAAAAATTTGTTGTCTTCTCAACCATTTCTTAGATTCAAAGTCCCATATCTCGCGAACGGATTGACCAAACCCAAAAATTCCTTCTGCGTCTGAAAGTAGAAACTCGTCCGATTACAAGGGTGTGCGTATTTTTTCCCTAGGCCATTCTGGTTAAGCGATTGGAGCAGCAGAATTGCGAAAAATTTGTTGTCTTCTCAACCATTTCTTGGCTTCAAACTCCCATATCTCGCGAACGGATTGACCTAACCCAAAAATTCCTATTGCATCTGAAAGTAGAAACTCGCCCGATTACGACGGTATGAGTATTTTTTCCCTAGGCCATTCTGTTTAAGCGTTTGGAGCAGCAGAATTGCGAAAAATTTTTTGCCTTCTCAACCATTTCTTGGCTTCAAACTCCCATATCTCGCGAACGGATTGACCTAACCCAAAAATTCCTATTGCATCTGAAAGTAGAAACTCGCCCGGTTGCAACGGTATGTGTATTTTTTCCCTAGCCCATTCTGGTTAAGCGTTTGGAGCAGGCAGAATTGCGAAAAATTTGTTGTCTTCTCAACCATTTCTTAGATTCAAAGTCCCATATCTCGCGAACGGATTGACCAAACCCAAAAATTCCTTCTGCGTCTGAAAGTAGAAACTCGTCCGATTACAAGGGTGTGCGTATTTTTTCCCTAGGCCATTCTGGTAAGCGATTGGAGCAGCAGAATTGCGAAAAATTTGTTGTCTTCTCAACCATTTCTTGGCTTCAAACTCCCATATCTCGCGAACGGATTGACCTAACCCAAAAATTCCTATTGCATCTGAAAGTAGAAACTCGCCCGATTACGACGGTATGAGTATTTTTTCCCTAGGCCATTCTGTTTAAGCGTTTGGAGCAGCAGAATTGCGAAAATTTTTTGCCTTCTCAACCATTTCTTGGCTTCAAACTCCCATATCTCGCGAACGGATTGACCTAACCCAAAAATTCCTATTGCATCTGAAAGTAGAAACTCGCCCGGTTGCAACGGTATGTGTATTTTTCCCCTAGGCCATCCTGGTTAAGCGATTGGAGCAGCAGAAGTGCGAAAAATTTGTTGCCTTCTCAACCATTTCTTGGCTTCAAACTCCCATATCTCGCGAACGATTGACCTAACCCAAAAATTCCTATTGCATCATGAAAGTAGAAACTCGCCCGGTTGCAACGGTATGTGTATTTTTTCCCCTAGGCCATCCTGGTTAAGCGATTGGGCAGCAGAAGTGCGAAAAATTTGTTGTCTTCTCAACATTTCTTAGATTCAAAGTCCCATATCTCGCGAACGGATAACCAAACCCAAAAATTCCTTCTGCGTCTGAAAGTAGAACTCGCCCGATTACAAAGGGCTGTGCGTATTTTTTCCCTAGGGCCATTCTGGTTTAAGCGTTTGGAGCAGCAGAATAGCGAAAAATTTGTTGTTTTCCTCAAACATTTCTTAGCTTCAAACTCCCATGTCTCGCGAACGGACTTGACCTATCCCAAAAATTCCTATTGCATCTGAAAGTAGAAACTCGCCCGATTACGACGGTATGTGTATTTTTTTCCCTAGGCCATTCCTGTTTTAAGCGTTTGGGCAGCAGAATTGCGAAAAATTTTTTGCCTTCTCAACCATTTCTTGGCTTCAAACTCCCATATCTCGCGAACGGATTGACCTAACCCAAAAATTCCTATTGCATCTGAAAGTAGAAACTCGCCCGGTTGCAACGGTATGTGTATTTTTCCCCTAGGCCATCCTGGTTAAGCGATTGGAGCAGCAGAAGTGCGAAAATTTGTTGTCTTGTCACCATTTCTTAGCTTCAAAGTCCCATATCTCGCGAACGGGATTGACCAGGACCCAAAAATTCCTATTGTAACTGAAGTAGAACTCGCCCGATTACAACCGGTATGTGTATTTTTCCCTAGGCCATTCTGGTTAAGCGTTTGATGCAGCAGAATTGCGAAAAATTTTTTGCCTTCTCAACCATTTCTTGGCTTCAAACTCCCATATCTCGCGAACGGATTGACCTAACCCAAAAATTCCTATTGCATCTGAAAGTAGAAACTCGCCCGATTACAACGGTATGTGTATTTTTTCCCTAGCCCATTCTGGTTAAGCGTTTGGAGCAGCAGAATTGCGAAAAATTTGTTGTCTTCTCAACCATTTCTTAGATTCAAAGTCCCATATCTCGCGAACGGATTGACCAAACCCAAAAATTCCTTCTGCGTCTGAAAGTAGAAACTCGCCCAATTACAACGGTATGTGAATTTTTTCCCTAGCCCATTCTGGTTAAGCGTTTGGAGCAGCAGAATTGCGAAAAATTTGTTGTCTTCTCAACCATTTCTTAGATTCAAAGTCCCATATCTCGCGAACGGATTGACCTAACCCAAAAATTCCTATTGCATCTGAAAGTAGAAACTCGCCCGATTACAACGGTATGTGTATTTTTTCCCTAGACCATTCTGGTTAAGCGTTTGGAGCAGCAGAATTGCGAAAAATTTTTTGCCTCCTCAACCATTTCTTGGCTTCAAACTCCCATATCTCGCGAACGGATTGACCTAACCCAAAAATTCCTATTGCATCTGAAAGTAGAAACTCGCCCGATTACAACGGTATGTGTATTTTTTCCCTAGCCCATTCTGGTTAAGCGTTTGGAGCAGCAGAATCGCGAAAAATTTGTTGTCTTCTCAACCATTTCTTAGATTCAAAGTCCCATATCTCGCGAACGGATTGACCAAACCCAAAAATTCCTTCTGCGTCTGAAAGTAGAAACTCGCCCGATTACAAGGGTGTGCGTATTTTTTCCCTAGGCCATTCTGGTTAAGCGTTTGGAGCAGCAGAATTGCGAAAAATTTGTTGTCTTCTCAACCATTTCTTAGCTTCAAACTCCCATATCTCGCGAACGGATTGACCCAACCCAAAAATTCCTATTGCATCTGAAAGTAGAAACTCGCCCGATTACGACGGTATGTGTATTTTTTCCCTAGGCCATTCTGTTTAAGCGTTTGGAGCAGCAGAATTGCGAAAAATTTTTTGCCTTCTCAACCATTTCTTGGCTTCGAACTCCCATATCTCGCGAACGGATTGACCTAACCCAAAAATTCCTATTGCATCTGAAAGTAGAAACTCGCCCGGTTACAACGGTACGTGTATTTTTCCCCTAGGCCATTCTGGTTAAGCGATTGGAGCAGCAGAAGTGCGAAAAATTTGTTGTCTTGTCAACCATTTCTTAGCTTCAAAGTCCCATATCTCGCGAACGGATTGTCTTAACCCAAAAATTCCTGTTGCGTCTGAAAGTAGAAACTCGCCCAATTACAACGGTATGTGAATTTTTTCCCTAGCCCATTCTGGTTAAGCGTTTGGAGCAGCAGAATTGCGAAAAATTTGTTGTCTTCTCAACCATTTCTTGGCTTCAAACTCCCATATCTCGCGAACGGATTGACCTAACCCAAAAATTCCTATTGCATCTGAAAGTAGAAACTCGCCCGGTTGCAACGGTATGTGTATTTTTCCCCTAGGCCATCCTGGTTAAGCGATTGGAGCAGCAGAAGTGCGAAAAATTTGTTGCCTTCTCAACCATTTCTTGGCTTCAAACTCCCATACCTCGCGAACGGATTGACCTAACCCAAAAATTCCTATTGCATCTGAAAGTAGAAACTCGCCCGGTTGCAACGGTATGTGTATTTTTCCCCTAGGCCATCCTGGTTAAGCGATTGGAGCAGCAGAAGTGCGAAAAATTTGTTGTCTTCTCAACCATTTCTTAGATTCAAAGTCCCATATCTCTCGAACGGATTGACCAAACCCAAAAATTCCTTCTGCGTCTGAAAGTAGAAACTCGCCCGATTACAAGGGTGTGCGTATTTTTTCCCTAGGCCATTCTGGTTAAGCGTTTGGAGCAGCAGAATTGCGAAAAATTTGTTGTCTTGTCAACCATTTCTTAGCTTCAAAGTCCCATATCTCGCGAACGGATTGACCAGACCCAAAAATTCCTATTGTAACTGAAAGTAGAAACTCGCCCGATTACAACGGTATGTGTATTTTTTCCCTAGGCCATTCTGGTTAAGCGTTTGAAGCAGCAGAATTGCGAAAAATTTTTTGCCTTCTCAACCATTTCTTGGCTTCAAACTCCCATATCTCGCGAACGGATTGACCTAACCCAAAAATTCCTATTGCATCTGAAAGTAGAAACTCGCCCGATTACAACGGTATGTGTATTTTTTCCCTAGACCATTCTGGTTAAGCGTTTGGAGCAGCAGAATTGCGAAAAATTTTTTGCCTCCTCAACCATTTCTTGGCTTCAAACTCCCATATCTCGCGAACGGATTGACCTAACCCAAAAATTCCTATTGCATCTGAAAGTAGACACTCGCCAGACTACAGCGGTATGTGTATTTTTTCCCTAGGGCATTCTGGTTAAGCGTTTGGATCAGCAGAAGTGCGAAAAATTTGTTGTCTTGTCAACCATTTCTTAGCTTCAAAGTCCCATATCTCGCGAACGGATTGCCCTAACCCAAAAATTCCTGTTGCGTCTGAAAGTAGAAACTCGCCCAATTACAACGGTATATGAATTTTTTCCCTAGCCCATTCTGGTTAAGCGATTGGAGCAGCAGAATTGCGAAAAATTTGTTGTCTTCTCAACCATTTCTTGGCTTCAAACTCCCATATCTCGCGAACGGATTGACCTAACCCAAAAATTCCTATTGCATCTGAAAGTAGAAACTCGCCCGATTACGACGGTATGAGTATTTTTTCCCTAGGCCATTCTGTTTAAGCGTTTGGAGCAGCAGAATTGCGAAAAATTTTTTGCCTTCTCAACCATTTCTTGGCTTCAAACTCCCATATCTCGCGAACGGATTGACCTAACCCAAAAATTCCTATTGCATCTGAAAGTAGAAACTCGCCCGGTTGCAACGGTATGTGTATTTTTCCCCTAGGCCATCCTGGTTAAGCGATTGGAGCAGCAGAAGTGCGAAAAATTTGTTGCCTTCTCAACCATTTCTTGGCTTCAAACTCCCATATCTCGCGAACGGATTGACCTAACCCAAAAATTCCTATTGCATCTGAAAGTAGAAACTCGCCCGGTTGCAACGGTATGTGTATTTTTCCCCTAGGCCATCCTGGTTAAGCGATTGGAGCAGCAGAAGTGCGAAAAATTTGTTGTCTTCTCAACCATTTCTTAGATTCAAAGTCCCATATCTCGCGAACGGATTAACCAAACCCAAAAATTCCTTCTGCGTCTGAAAGTAGAAACTCGCCCGATTACAAGGGTGTGCGTATTTTTTCCCTAGGCCATTCTGGTTAAGCGTTTGGAGCAGCAGAATAGCGAAAAATTTGTTGTTTTCTCAACCATTTCTTAGCTTCAAACTCCCATGTCTCGCGAACGGATTGACCTATCCCAAAAATTCCTATTGCATCTGAAAGTAGAAACTCGCCCGATTACGACGGTATGTGTATTTTTTCCCTAGGCCATTCTGTTTAAGCGTTTGGAGCAGCAGAATTGCGAAAAATTTTTTGCCTTCTCAACCATTTCTTGGCTTCAAACTCCCATATCTCGCGAACGGATTGACCTAACCCAAAAATTCCTATTGCATCTGAAAGTAGAAACTCGCCCGGTTGCAACGGTATGTGTATTTTTCCCCTAGGCCATCCTGGTTAAGCGATTGGAGCAGCAGAAGTGCGAAAAATTTGTTGTCTTGTCAACCATTTCTTAGCTTCAAAGTCCCATATCTCGCGAACGGATTGACCAGACCCAAAAATTCCTATTGTAACTGAAAGTAGAAACTCGCCCGATTACAACGGTATGTGTATTTTTTCCCTAGGCCATTCTGGTTAAGCGTTTGATGCAGCAGAATTGCGAAAAATTTTTTGCCTTCTCAACCATTTCTTGGCTTCAAACTCCCATATCTCGCGAACGGATTGACCTAACCCAAAAATTCCTATTGCATCTGAAAGTAGAAACTCGCCCGATTACAACGGTATGTGTATTTTTTCCCTAGCCCATTCTGGTTAAGCGTTTGGAGCAGCAGAATTGCGAAAAATTTGTTGTCTTCTCAACCATTTCTTAGATTCAAAGTCCCATATCTCGCGAACGGATTGACCAAACCCAAAAATTCCTTCTGCGTCTGAAAGTAGAAACTCGCCCAATTACAACGGTATGTGAATTTTTTCCCTAGCCCATTCTGGTTAAGCGTTTGGAGCAGCAGAATTGCGAAAAATTTGTTGTCTTCTCAACCATTTCTTGGCTTCAAAGTCCCATATCTCGCGAACGGATTGACCTAACCCAAAACTTCCTATTGCATCTGAAAGTAGAAACTCGCCCGATTACAACGGTATGTGTATTTTTTCCCTAGACCATTCTGGTTAAGCGTTTGGAGCAGCAGAATTGCGAAAAATTTTTTGCCTCCTCAACCATTTCTTGGCTTCAAACTCCCATATCTCGCGAACGGATTGACCTAACCCAAAAATTCCTATTGCATCTGAAAGTAGAAACTCGCCCGATTACAACGGTATGTGTATTTTTTCCCTAGCCCATTCTGGTTAAGCGTTTGGAGCAGCAGAATCGCGAAAAATTTGTTGTCTTCTCAACCATTTCTTAGATTCAAAGTCCCATATCTCGCGAACGGATTGACCAATCCCAAAAATTCCTTCTGCGTCTGAAAGTAGAAACTCGCCCGATTACAAGGGTGTGCGTATTTTTTCCCTAGGCCATTCTGGTTAAGCGTTTGGAGCAGCAGAATTGCGAAAAATTTGTTGTCTTCTCAACCATTTCTTAGCTTCAAACTCCCATATCTCGCGAACGGATTGACCCAACCCAAAAATTCCTATTGCATCTGAAAGTAGAAACTCGCCCGATTACGACGGTATGTGTATTTTTTCCCTAGGCCATTCTGTTTAAGCGTTTGGAGCAGCAGAATTGCGAAAAATTTTTTGCCTTCTCAACCATTTCTTGGCTTCGAACTCCCATATCTCGCGAACGGATTGACCTAACCCAAAAATTCCTATTGCATCTGAAAGTAGAAACTCGCCCGGTTACAACGGTACGTGTATTTTTCCCCTAGGCCATTCTGGTTAAGCGATTGGAGCAGCAGAAGTGCGAAAAATTTGTTGTCTTGTCAACCATTTCTTAGCTTCAAAGTCCCATATCTCGCGAACGGATTGTCTTAACCCAAAAATTCCTGTTGCGTCTGAAAGTAGAAACTCGCCCAATTACAACGGTATGTGAATTTTTTCCCTAGCCCATTCTGGTTAAGCGTTTGGAGCAGCAGAATTGCGAAAAATTTGTTGTCTTCTCAACCATTTCTTGGCTTCAAACTCCCATATCTCGCGAACGGATTGACCTAACCCAAAAATTCCTATTGCATCTGAAAGTAGAAACTCGCCCGGTTGCAACGGTATGTGTATTTTTCCCCTAGGCCATCCTGGTTAAGCGATTGGAGCAGCAGAAGTGCGAAAAATTTGTTGCCTTCTCAACCATTTCTTGGCTTCAAACTCCCATATCTCGCGAACGGATTGACCTAACCCAAAAATTCCTATTGCATCTGAAAGTAGAAACTCGCCCGGTTGCAACGGTATGTGTATTTTTCCCCTAGGCCATCCTGGTTAAGCGATTGGAGCAGCAGAAGTGCGAAAAATTTGTTGTCTTCTCAACCATTTCTTAGATTCAAAGTCCCATATCTCGCGAACGGATTGACCAAACCCAAAAATTCCTTCTGCGTCTGAAAGTAGAAACTCGCCCGATTACAAGGGTATGTGTATTTTTTCCCTAGGCCATTCTGGTTAAGCGTTTGAAGCAGCAGAATTGCGAAAAATTTTTTGCCTTCTCAACCATTTCTTGGCTTCAAACTCCCATATCTCGCGAACGGATTGACCTAACCCAAAAATTCCTATTGCATCTGAAAGTAGAAACTCGCCCGATTACAACGGTATGTGTATTTTTTCCCTAGACCATTCTGGTTAAGCGTTTGGAGCAGCAGAATTGCGAAAAATTTTTTGCCTCCTCAACCATTTCTTGGCTTCAAACTCCCATATCTCGCGAACGGATTGACCTAACCCAAAAATTCCTATTGCATCTGAAAGTAGACACTCGCCAGACTACAGCGGTATGTGTATTTTTTCCCTAGGGCATTCTGGTTAAGCGTTTGGATCAGCAGAAGTGCGAAAAATTTGTTGTCTTGTCAACCATTCCTTAGCTTCAAAGTCCCATATCTCGCGAACGGATTGCCCTAACCCAAAAATTCCTGTTGCGTCTGAAAGTAGAAACTCGCCCAATTACAACGGTATATGAATTTTTTCCCTAGCCCATTCTGGTTAAGCGTTTGGAACAGCAGAATTGCGAAAAATTTGTTGTCTTCTCAACCATTTCTTAGATTCAAAGTCCCATATCTCGCGAACGGATTGACCAAACCCAAAAATTCCTTCTGCGTCTGAAAGTAGAAACTCGCCCGATTACAAGGGTGTGCGTATTTTTACCCTAGGCCATTCTGGTTAAGCGTTTGCAGCAGCAGAATTGCGAAAAATTTGTTGCCTTCTCAACCATTTCTTGGCTTCAAACTCCCATATCTCGCGAACGGATTGACCTAACCCAAAAATTCCTATTGCATCTGAAAGTAGAAACTCGCCCGGTTGCAACGGTATGTGTATTTTTCCCCTAGGCCATCCTGGTTAAGCTATTGGAGCAGCAGAAGTGCGAAAAATTTCTTGTCTTTTCAACCATTTCTTAGCTTCAAAGTCCCATATCTCGCGAACGGATTAACCAGACCCAAAAATTCCTATTGTAACTGAAAGTAGAAACTCGCCCGATTACAACGGTATGTGTATTTTTTCCCTAGGCCATTCTGGTTAAGCGTTTGAAGCAGCAGAATTGCGAAAAATTTTTTGCCTTCTCAACCATTTCTTGGCTTCAAACTCCCATATCTCGAGAACGGATTGACCTAACCCAAAAATTCCTATTGCATCTGAAAGTAGAAACTCGCCCGATTACAACGGTATGTGTATTTTTTCCCCAGACCATTCTGGTTAAGCGTTTGGCGCAGCAGAATTGCGAAAAATTTTTTGCCTCCTCAACCATTTCTTGGCTTCAAACTCCCATATCTCGCGAACGGATTGACCTAACCCAAAAATTCCTATTGCATCTGAAAGTAGACACTCGCCCGACTACAGCGGTATGTGTATTTTTTCCCTAGGCCATTCTGGTTAAGCGTTTGGATCAGCAGAAGTGCGAAAAATTTGTTGTCTTGTCAAACATTTCTTAGCTTCAAAGTCCCATATCTCGCGAACGGACTGTCCTAACCCAAAAATTCCTGTTGCGTCTGAAAGTAGAAACTCGCCCAATTACAACGGTATGTGAATTTTTTCCCTAGGCCATTCTGGTTAAGCGTTTGGAGCAGCAGAATAGCGAAAAATTTGTTGTTTTCTCAACCATTTCTTAGCTTCAAACTCCCATGTCTCGCGAACGGATTGACCTATCCCAAAAATTCCTATTGCATCTGAAAGTAGAAACTCGCCCGATTACGACGGTATGTGTATTTTTTCCCTAGGCCATTCTGTTTAAGCGTTTGGAGCAGCAGAATTGCGAAAAATTTTTTGCCTTCTCAACCATTTCTTGGCTTCAAACTCCCATATCTCGCGAACGGATTGACCTAACCCAAAAATTCCTATTGCATCTGAAAGTAGAAACTCGCCCGGTTGCAACGGTATGTGTATTTTTCCCCTAGGCCATCCTGGTTAAGCGATTGGAGCAGCAGAAGTGCGAAAAATTTGTTGTCTTGTCAACCATTTCTTAGCTTCAAAGTCCCATATCTCGCGAACGGATTGACCAGACCCAAAAATTCCTATTGTAACTGAAAGTAGAAACTCGCCCGATTACAACGGTATGTGTATTTTTTCCCTAGGCCATTCTGGTTAAGCGTTTGATGCAGCAGAATTGCGAAAAATTTTTTGCCTTCTCAACCATTTCTTGGCTTCAAACTCCCATATCTCGCGAACGGATTGACCTAACCCAAAAATTCCTATTGCATCTGAAAGTAGAAACTCGCCCGATTACAACGGTATGTGTATTTTTTCCCTAGCCCATTCTGGTTAAGCGTTTGGAGCAGCAGAATTGCGAAAAATTTGTTGTCTTCTCAACCATTTCTTAGATTCAAAGTCCCATATCTCGCGAACGGATTGACCAAACCCAAAAATTCCTTCTGCGTCTGAAAGTAGAAACTCGCCCAATTACAACGGTATGTGAATTTTTTCCCTAGCCCATTCTGGTTAAGCGTTTGGAGCAGCAGAATTGCGAAAAATTTGTTGTCTTCTCAACCATTTCTTAGATTCAAAGTCCCATATCTCGCGAACGGATTGACCTAACCCAAAACTTCCTATTGCATCTGAAAGTAGAAACTCGCCCGATTACAACGGTATGTGTATTTTTTCCCTAGACCATTCTGGTTAAGCGTTTGGAGCAGCAGAATTGCGAAAAATTTTTTGCCTCCTCAACCATTTCTTGGCTTCAAACTCCCATATCTCGCGAACGGATTGACCTAACCCAAAAATTCCTATTGCATCTGAAAGTAGAAACTCGCCCGATTACAACGGTATGTGTATTTTTTCCCTAGCCCATTCTGGTTAAGCGTTTGGAGCAGCAGAATCGCGAAAAATTTGTTGTCTTCTCAACCATTTCTTAGATTCAAAGTCCCATATCTCGCGAACGGATTGACCAATCCCAAAAATTCCTTCTGCGTCTGAAAGTAGAAACTCGCCCGATTACAAGGGTGTGCGTATTTTTTCCCTAGGCCATTCTGGTTAAGCGTTTGGAGCAGCAGAATTGCGAAAAATTTGTTGTCTTCTCAACCATTTCTTAGCTTCAAACTCCCATATCTCGCGAACGGATTGACCCAACCCAAAAATTCCTATTGCATCTGAAAGTAGAAACTCGCCCGATTACGACGGTATGTGTATTTTTTCCCTAGGCCATTCTGTTTAAGCGTTTGGAGCAGCAGAATTGCGAAAAATTTTTTGCCTTCTCAACCATTTCTTGGCTTCGAACTCCCATATCTCGCGAACGGATTGACCTAACCCAAAAATTCCTATTGCATCTGAAAGTAGAAACTCGCCCGGTTACAACGGTACGTGTATTTTTCCCCTAGGCCATTCTGGTTAAGCGATTGGAGCAGCAGAAGTGCGAAAAATTTGTTGTCTTGTCAACCATTTCTTAGCTTCAAAGTCCCATATCTCGCGAACGGATTGTCTTAACCCAAAAATTCCTGTTGCGTCTGAAAGTAGAAACTCGCCCAATTACAACGGTATGTGAATTTTTTCCCTAGCCCATTCTGGTTAAGCGTTTGGAGCAGCAGAATTGCGAAAAATTTGTTGTCTTCTCAACCATTTCTTGGCTTCAAACTCCCATATCTCGCGAACGGATTGACCTAACCCAAAAATTCCTATTGCATCTGAAAGTAGAAACTCGCCCGGTTGCAACGGTATGTGTATTTTTCCCCTAGGCCATCCTGGTTAAGCGATTGGAGCAGCAGAAGTGCGAAAAATTTGTTGCCTTCTCAACCATTTCTTGGCTTCAAACTCCCATATCTCGCGAACGGATTGACCTAACCCAAAAATTCCTATTGCATCTGAAAGTAGAAACTCGCCCGGTTGCAACGGTATGTGTATTTTTCCCCTAGGCCATCCTGGTTAAGCGATTGGAGCAGCAGAAGTGCGAAAAATTTGTTGTCTTCTCAACCATTTCTTAGATTCAAAGTCCCATATCTCGCGAACGGATTGACCAAACCCAAAAATTCCTTCTGCGTCTGAAAGTAGAAACTCGCCCGATTACAAGGGTGTGCGTATTTTTTCCCTAGGCCATTCTGGTTAAGCGTTTGGAGCAGCAGAATTGCGAAAAATTTGTTGTCTTGTCAACCATTTCTTAGCTTCAAAGTCCCATATCTCGCGAACGGATTGACCAGACCCAAAAATTCCTATTGTAACTGAAAGTAGAAACTCGCCCGATTACAACGGTATGTGTATTTTTTCCCTAGGCCATTCTGGTTAAGCGTTTGAAGCAGCAGAATTGCGAAAAATTTTTTGCCTTCTCAACCATTTCTTGGCTTCAAACTCCCATATCTCGCGAACGGATTGACCTAACCCAAAAATTCCTATTGCATCTGAAAGTAGAAACTCGCCCGATTACAACGGTATGTGTATTTTTTCCCTAGACCATTCTGGTTAAGCGTTTGGAGCAGCAGAATTGCGAAAAATTTTTTGCCTCCTCAACCATTTCTTGGCTTCAAACTCCCATATCTCGCGAACGGATTGACCTAACCCAAAAATTCCTATTGCATCTGAAAGTAGACACTCGCCAGACTACAGCGGTATGTGTATTTTTTCCCTAGGGCATTCTGGTTAAGCGTTTGGATCAGCAGAAGTGCGAAAAATTTGTTGTCTTGTCAACCATTCCTTAGCTTCAAAGTCCCATATCTCGCGAACGGATTGCCCTAACCCAAAAATTCCTGTTGCGTCTGAAAGTAGAAACTCGCCCAATTACAACGGTATATGAATTTTTTCCCTAGCCCATTCTGGTTAAGCGTTTGGAACAGCAGAATTGCGAAAAATTTGTTGTCTTCTCAACCATTTCTTAGATTCAAAGTCCCATATCTCGCGAACGGATTGACCAAACCCAAAAATTCCTTCTGCGTCTGAAAGTAGAAACTCGCCCGATTACAAGGGTGTGCGTATTTTTACCCTAGGCCATTCTGGTTAAGCGTTTGCAGCAGCAGAATTGCGAAAAATTTGTTGCCTTCTCAACCATTTCTTGGCTTCAAACTCCCATATCTCGCGAACGGATTGACCTAACCCAAAAATTCCTATTGCATCTGAAAGTAGAAACTCGCCCGGTTGCAACGGTATGTGTATTTTTCCCCTAGGCCATCCTGGTTAAGCTATTGGAGCAGCAGAAGTGCGAAAAATTTCTTGTCTTTTCAACCATTTCTTAGCTTCAAAGTCCCATATCTCGCGAACGGATTAACCAGACCCAAAAATTCCTATTGTAACTGAAAGTAGAAACTCGCCCGATTACAACGGTATGTGTATTTTTTCCCTAGGCCATTCTGGTTAAGCGTTTGAAGCAGCAGAATTGCGAAAAATTTGTTGCCTTCTCAACCATTTCTTGGCTTCAAACTCCCATATCTCGAGAACGGATTGACCTAACCCAAAAATTCCTATTGCATCTGAAAGTAGAAACTCGCCCGATTACAACGGTATGTGTATTTTTTCCCCAGACCATTCTGGTTAAGCGTTTGGCGCAGCAGAATTGCGAAAAATTTTTTGCCTCCTCAACCATTTCTTGGCTTCAAACTCCCATATCTCGCGAACGGATTGACCTAACCCAAAAATTCCTATTGCATCTGAAAGTAGACACTCGCCCGACTACAGCGGTATGTGTATTTTTTCCCTAGGCCATTCTGGTTAAGCGTTTGGATCAGCAGAAGTGCGAAAAATTTGTTGTCTTGTCAACCATTTCTTAGCTTCAAAGTCCCATATCTCGCGAACGGACTGTCCTAACCCAAAAATTCCTGTTGCGTCTGAAAGTAGAAACTCGCCCAATTACAACGGTATATGAATTTTTTCCCTAGCCCATTCTGGTTAAGCGTTTGGAGCAGCAGAATTGCGAAAAATTTGTTGTCTTCTCAACCATTTCTTAGATTCAAAGTCCCATATCTCGCGAACGGATTGACCAAACCCAAAAATTCCTACTGCGTCTGAAAGTAGAAACTCGCCCAATTACAACGGTATGTGAATTTTTTCCCTAGCCCATTCTGGTTAAGCGTTTGGAGCAGCAGAATTGCGAAAAATTTGTTGCCTTCTCAACCATTTCTTGGCTTCAAACTCCCATATCTCGCGAACGGATTGACCTAACCCAAAAATTCCTATTGCATCTGAAAGTAGAAACTCGCCCGGTTGCAACGGTATGTGTATTTTTCCCCTAGGCCATCCTGGTTAAGCTATTGGAGCAGCAGAAGTGCGAAAAATTTCTTGTCTTTTCAACCATTTCTTAGCTTCAAAGTCCCATATCTCGCGAACGGATTAACCAGACCCAAAAATTCCTATTGTAACTGAAAGTAGAAACTCGCCCGATTACAACGGTATGTGTATTTTTTCCCTAGGCCATTCTGGTTAAGCGTTTGAAGCAGCAGAATTGCGAAAAATTTTTTGCCTTCTCAACCATTTCTTGGCTTCAAACTCCCATATCTCGAGAACGGATTGACCTAACCCAAAAATTCCTATTGCATCTGAAAGTAGAAACTCGCCCGATTACAACGGTATGTGTATTTTTTCCCCAGACCATTCTGGTTAAGCGTTTGGCGCAGCAGAATTGCGAAAAATTTTTTGCCTCCTCAACCATTTCTTGGCTTCAAACTCCCATATCTCGCGAACGGATTGACCTAACCCAAAAATTCCTATTGCATCTGAAAGTAGACACTCGCCCGACTACAGCGGTATGTGTATTTTTTCCCTAGGCCATTCTGGTTAAGCGTTTGGATCAGCAGAAGTGCGAAAAATTTGTTGTCTTGTCAACCATTTCTTAGCTTCAAAGTCCCATATCTCGCGAACGGACTGTCCTAACCCAAAAATTCCTGTTGCGTCTGAAAGTAGAAACTCGCCCAATTACAACGGTATATGAATTTTTTCCCTAGCCCATTCTGGTTAAGCGTTTGGAGCAGCAGAATTGCGAAAAATTTGTTGTCTTCTCAACCATTTCTTAGATTCAAAGTCCCATATCTCGCGAACGGATTGACCAAACCCAAAAATTCCTTCTGCGTCTGAAAGTAGAAACTCGCCCAATTACAACGGTATGTGAATTTTTTCCCTAGCCCATTCTGGTTAAGCGTTTGGAGCAGCAGAATTGCGAAAAATTTGTTGCCTTCTCAACCATTTCTTGGCTTCAAACTCCCATATCTCGCGAACGGATTGACCTAACCCAAAAATTCCTATTGCATCTGAAAGTAGAAACTCGCCCGGTTGCAACGGTATGTGTATTTTTCCCCTAGGCCATCCTGGTTAAGCGATTGGAGCAGCAGAAGTGCGAAAAATTTGTTGTCTTTTCAACCACTTCTTAGCTTCAAAGTCCCATATCTCGCGAACGGATTGACCAGACCCAAAAATTCCTATTGTAACTGAAAGTAGAAACTCGCCCGATTAAAACGGTATGTGTATTTTTCCCCTAGCCCATTCTGGTTAAGCGTTTGGAGCAGCAGAATTGTGAACAATTTTTTGCCTTCTCTACCATTTCTTGGCTTCAAACTCCCATATCTCGCAAACGGATTGACCTAACCCAAAAATTCCTATTGCATCTGAAAGTAGAAACTCGCCCGATTACGACGGTATGTGTATTTTTTCCCTAGGCCATTCTGTTTAAGCGTTTGGAGCAGCAGAATTGCGAAAAATTTTTTGCCTTCTCAACCATTTCTTGGCTTCGAACTCCCATATCTCGCGAACGGATTGACCTAACCCAAAAATTCCTATTGCATCTGAAAGTAGAAACTCGCCCGATTACGACGGTATGAGTATTTTTTCCCTAGGCCATTCTGTTTAAGCGTTTGGAGCAGCAGAATTGCGAAAAATTTTTTGCCTTCTCAACCATTTCTTGGCTTCAAACTCCCATATCTCGCGAACGGATTGACCTAACCCAAAAATTCCTATTGCATCTGAAAGTAGAAACTCGCCCGGTTGCAACGGTATGTGTATTTTTCCCCTAGGCCATCCTGGTTAAGCGATTGGAGCGGCAGAAGTGCGAAAAATTTGTTGCCTTCTCAACCATTTCTTGGCTTCAAACTCCCATATCTCGCGAACGGATTGACCTAACCCAAAAATTCCTATTGCATCTGAAAGTAGAAACTCGCCCGGTTGCAACGGTATGTGTATTTTTCCCCTAGGCCATCCTGGTTAAGCGATTGGAGCAGCAGAAGTGCGAAAAATTTGTTGTCTTCTCAACCATTTCTTAGATTCAAAGTCCCATATCTCGCGAACGGATTAACCAAACCCAAAAATTCCTTCTGCGTCTGAAAGTAGAAACTCGCCCGATTACAAGGGTGTGCGTATTTTTTCCCTAGGCCATTCTGGTTAAGCGTTTGGAGCAGCAGAATAGCGAAAAATTTGTTGTTTTCTCAACCATTTCTTAGCTTCAAACTCCCATGTCTCGCGAACGGATTGACCTATCCCAAAAATTCCTATTGCATCTGAAAGTAGAAACTCGCCCGATTACGACGGTATGTGTATTTTTTCCCTAGGCCATTCTGTTTAAGCGTTTGGAGCAGCAGAATTGCGAAAAATTTTTTGCCTTCTCAACCATTTCTTGGCTTCAAACTCCCATATCTCGCGAACGGATTGACCTAACCCAAAAATTCCTATTGCATCTGAAAGTAGAAACTCGCCCGATTACAACGGTATGTGTATTTTTTCCCTAGCCCATTCTGGTTAAGCGTTTGGAGCAGCAGAATTGCGAAAAATTTGTTGTCTTCTCAACCATTTCTTAGATTCAAAGTCCCATATCTCGCGAACGGATTGACCAAACCCAAAAATTCCTTCTGCGTCTGAAAGTAGAAACTCGCCCAATTACAACGGTATGTGAATTTTTTCCCTAGCCCATTCTGGTTAAGCGTTTGGAGCAGCAGAATTGCGAAAAATTTGTTGTCTTCTCAACCATTTCTTAGATTCAAAGTCCCATATCTTGCGAACGGATTGACCTAACCCAAAAATTCCTATTGCATCTGAAAGTAGAAACTCGCCCGATTACAACGGTATGTGTATTTTTTCCCTAGACCATTCTGGTTAAGCGTTTGGAGCAGCAGAATTGCGAAAAATTTTTTGCCTCCTCAACCATTTCTTGGCTTCAAACTCCCATATCTCGCGAACGGATTGACCTAACCCAAAAATTCCTATTGCATCTGAAAGTAGAAACTCGCCCGATTACAACGGTATGTGTATTTTTTCCCTAGCCCATTCTGGTTAAGCGTTTGGAGCAGCAGAATCGCGAAAAATTTGTTGTCTTCTCAACCATTTCTTAGATTCAAAGTCCCATATCTCGCGAACGGATTGACCAAACCCAAAAATTCCTTCTGCGTCTGAAAGTAGAAACTCGCCCGATTACAAGGGTGTGCGTATTTTTTCCCTAGGCCATTCTGGTTAAGCGTTTGGAGCAGCAGAATTGCGAAAAATTTGTTGTCTTCTCAACCATTTCTTAGCTTCAAACTCCCATATCTCGCGAACGGATTGACCCAACCCAAAAATTCCTATTGCATCTGAAAGTAGAAACTCGCCCGATTACGACGGTATGTGTATTTTTTCCCTAGGCCATTCTGTTTAAGCGTTTGGAGCAGCAGAATTGCGAAAAATTTTTTGCCTTCTCAACCATTTCTTGGCTTCGAACTCCCATATCTCGCGAACGGATTGACCTAACCCAAAAATTCCTATTGCATCTGAAAGTAGAAACTCGCCCGGTTACAACGGTACGTGTATTTTTCCCCTAGGCCATTCTGGTTAAGCGATTGGAGCAGCAGAAGTGCGAAAAATTTGTTGTCTTGTCAACCATTTCTTAGCTTCAAAGTCCCATATCTCGCGAACGGATTGTCTTAACCCAAAAATTCCTGTTGCGTCTGAAAGTAGAAACTCGCCCAATTACAACGGTATGTGAATTTTTTCCTTAGCCCATTCTGGTTAAGCGTTTGGAGCAGCAGAATTGCGAAAAATTTGTTGTCTTCTCAACCATTTCTTGGCTTCAAACTCCCATATCTCGCGAACGGATTGACCTAACCCAAAAATTCCTATTGCATCTGAAAGTAGAAACTCGCCCGGTTGCAACGGTATGTGTATTTTTCCCCTAGGCCATCCTGGTTAAGCGATTGGAGCAGCAGAAGTGCGAAAAATTTGTTGCCTTCTCAACCATTTCTTGGCTTCAAACTCCCATATCTCGCGAACGGATTGACCTAACCCAAAAATTCCTATTGCATCTGAAAGTAGAAACTCGCCCGGTTGCAACGGTATGTGTATTTTTCCCCTAGGCCATCCTGGTTAAGCGATTGGAGCAGCAGAAGTGCGAAAAATTTGTTGTCTTCTCAACCATTTCTTAGATTCAAAGTCCCATATCTCGCGAACGGATTGACCAAACCCAAAAATTCCTTCTGCGTCTGAAAGTAGAAACTCGCCCGATTACAAGGGTGTGCGTATTTTTTCCCTAGGCCATTCTGGTTAAGCGTTTGGAGCAGCAGAATTGCGAAAAATTTGTTGTCTTGTCAACCATTTCTTAGCTTCAAAGTCCCATATCTCGCGAACGGATTGACCAGACCCAAAAATTCCTATTGTAACTGAAAGTAGAAACTCGCCCGATTACAACGGTATGTGTATTTTTTCCCTAGGCCATTCTGGTTAAGCGTTTGAAGCAGCAGAATTGCGAAAAATTTTTTGCCTTCTCAACCATTTCTTGGCTTCAAACTCCCATACCTCGCGAACGGATTGACCTAACCCAAAAATTCCTATTGCATCTGAAAGTAGAAACTCGCCCGATTACAACGGTATGTGTATTTTTTCCCTAGACCATTCTGGTTAAGCGTTTGGAGCAGCAGAATTGCGAAAAATTTTTTGCCTCCTCAACCATTTCTTGGCTTCAAACTCCCATATCTCGCGAACGGATTGACCTAACCCAAAAATTCCTATTGCATCTGAAAGTAGACACTCGCCAGACTACAGCGGTATGTGTATTTTTTCCCTAGGGCATTCTGGTTAAGCGTTTGGATCAGCAGAAGTGCGAAAAATTTGTTGTCTTGTCAACCATTTCTTAGCTTCAAAGTCCCATATCTCGCGAACGGATTGCCCTAACCCAAAAATTCCTGTTGCGTCTGAAAGTAGAAACTCGCCCAATTACAACGGTATATGAATTTTTTCCCTAGCCCATTCTGGTTAAGCGTTTGGAACAGCAGAATTGCGAAAAATTTGTTGTCTTCTCAACCATTTCTTAGATTCAAAGTCCCATATCTCGCGAACGGATTGACCAAACCCAAAAATTCCTTCTGCGTCTGAAAGTAGAAACTCGCCCGATTACAAGGGTGTGCGTATTTTTACCCTAGGCCTTTCTGGTTAAGCGTTTGCAGCAGCAGAATTGCGAAAAATTTGTTGCCTTCTCAACCATTTCTTGGCTTCAAACTCCCATATCTCGCGAACGGATTGACCTAACCCAAAAATTCCTATTGCATCTGAAAGTAGAAACTCGCCCGGTTGCAACGGTATGTGTATTTTTCCCCTAGGCCATCCTGGTTAAGCGATTGGAGCAGCAGAAGTGCGAAAAATTTGTTGTCTTTTCAACCATTTCTTAGCTTCAAAGTCCCATATCTCGCGAACGGATTAACCAGACCCAAAAATTCCTATTGTAACTGAAAGTAGAAACTCGCCCGATTACAACGGTATGTGTATTTTTTCCCTAGGCCATTCTGGTTAAGCGTTTGAAGCAGCAGAATTGCGAAAAATTTTTTGCCTTCTCAACCATTTCTTGGCTTCAAACTCCCATATCTCGCGAACGGATTGACCTAACCCAAAAATTCCTATTGCATCTGAAAGTAGAAACTCGCCCGATTACAACGGTATGTGTATTTTTTCCCCAGACCATTCTGGTTAAGCGTTTGGCGCAGCAGAATTGCGAAAAATTTTTTGCCTCCTCAACCATTTCTTGGCTTCAAACTCCCATATCTCGCGAACGGATTGACCTAACCCAAAAATTCCTATTGCATCTGAAAGTAGACACTCGCCCGACTACAGCGGTATGTGTATTTTTTCCCTAGGCCATTCTGGTTAAGCGTTTGGATCAGCAGAAGTGCGAAAAATTTGTTGTCTTGTCAACCATTTCTTAGCTTCAAAGTCCCATATCTCGCGAACGGACTGTCCTAACCCAAAAATTCCTGTTGCGTCTGAAAGTAGAAACTCGCCCAATTACAACGGTATATGAATTTTTTCCCTAGCCCATTCTGGTTAAGCGTTTGGAGCAGCAGAATTGCGAAAAATTTGTTGTCTTCTCAACCATTTCTTAGATTCAAAGTCCCATATCTCGCGAACGGATTGACCAAACCCAAAAATTCCTTCTGCGTCTGAAAGTAGAAACTCGCCCAATTACAACGGTATGTGAATTTTTTCCCTAGCCCATTCTGGTTAAGCGTTTGGAGCAGCAGAATTGCGAAAAATTTGTTGCCTTCTCAACCATTTCTTGGCTTCAAACTCCCATATCTCGCGAACGGATTGACCTAACCCAAAAATTCCTATTGCATCTGAAAGTAGAAACTCGCCCGGTTGCAACGGTATGTGTATTTTTCCCCTAGGCCATCCTGGTTAAGCGATTGGAGCAGCAGAAGTGCGAAAAATTTGTTGTCTTTTCAACCACTTCTTAGCTTCAAAGTCCCATATCTCGCGAACGGATTGACCAGACCCAAAAATTCCTATTGTAACTGAAAGTAGAAACTCGCCCGATTACAACGGTATGTGTATTTTTTCCCTAGGCCATTCTGGTTAAGCGTTTGAAGCAGCAGAATTGCGAAAAATTTTTTGCCTTCTCTACCATTTCTTGGCTTCAAACTCCCATATCTCGCGAACGGATTGACCTAACCCAAAAATTCCTATTGCATCTGAAAGTAGAAACTCGCCCGGTTGCAACGGTATGTGTATTTTTCCCCTAGGCCATCCTGGTTAAGCGATTGGAGCAGCAGAAGTGCGAAAAATTTGTTGTCTTGTCAACCATTTCTTAGTTTCAAAGTCCCATATCTCGCGAACGGATTGACCAGACACAAAAATTCCTATTGTAACTGAAAGTAGAAACTCGCCCGATTACAACGGTATGTGTATTTTTCCCCTAGGCCATTCTGGTTAAGCGTTTGAAGCAGCAGAATTGCCAAAAATTTTTTGCCTTCTCTACCATTTCTTGGCTTCAAACTCCCATATCTCGCAAACGGATTGACCTAACCCAAAAATTCCTATTGCATCTGAAAGTAGAAACTCGCCCGATTACATTGGTATGTGTATTTTTTCCCTAGGCCATTCTGGTTAAGCGTTTGAAGCAGCAGAATTGCGAAAAATTTTTTGCCTTCTCAACCATTTCTTGGCTTCAAACTCCCATATCTCGCGAACGGATTGACCTAACCCAAAAATTCCTATTGCATCTGAAAGTAGAACCTCGCCCGATTACAACGCTATGTGTATTTTTCCCCTAGCCCATTCTGGTTAAGCGTTTGGAGCAGCAGAATTGTGAACAATTTTTTGCCTTCTCTACCATTTCTTGGCTTCAAACTCCCATATCTCGCAAACGGATTGACCTAACCCAAAAATTCCTATTGCATCTGAAAGTAGAAACTCGCCCGATTACGACGGTATGTGTATTTTTTCCCTAGGCCATTCTGTTTAAGCGTTTGGAGCAGCAGAATTGCGAAAAATTTTTTGCCTTCTCAACCATTTCTTGGCTTCGAACTCCCATATCTCGCGAACGGATTGACCTAACCCAAAAATTCCTATTGCATCTGAAAGTAGAAACTCGCCCGGTTACAACGGTACGTGTATTTTTCCCCTAGGCCATTCTGGTTAAGCGTTTGGAGCAGCAGAATTGCGAAAAATTTTTTGCCTTCTCAACCATTTCTTGGCTTCGAACTCCCATATCTCGCGAACGGATTGACCTAACCCAAAAATTCCTATTGCATCTGAAAGTAGAAACTCGCCCGGTTACAACGGTACGTGTATTTTTCCCCTAGGCCATTCTGGTTAAGCGATTGGAGCAGCAGAAGTGCGAAAAATTTGTTGTCTTGTCAACCATTTCTTAGCTTCAAAGTCCCATATCTCGCGAACGGATTGTCTTAACCCAAAAATTCCTGTTGCGTCTGAAAGTAGAAACTCGCCCAATTACAACGGTATGTGAATTTTTTCCCTAGCCCATTCTGGTTAAGCGTTTGGAGCAGCAGAATTGCGAAAAATTTGTTGTCTTCTCAACCATTTCTTAGATTCAAAGTCCCATATCTCGCGAACGGATTGACCAAACCCAAAAATTCCTTCTGCGTCTGAAAGTAGAAACTCGTCCGATTACAAGGGTGTGCGTATTTTTTCCCTAGGCCATTCTGGTTAAGCGATTGGAGCAGCAGAATTGCGAAAAATTTGTTGTCTTCTCAACCATTTCTTGGCTTCAAACTCCCATATCTCGCGAACGGATTGACATAACCCAAAAATTCCTATTGCATCTGAAAGTAGAAACTCGCCCGATTACGACGGTATGAGTATTTTTTCCCTAGGCCATTCTGTTTAAGCGTTTGGAGCAGCAGAATTGCGAAAAATTTTTTGCCTTCTCAACCATTTCTTGGCTTCAAACTCCCATATCTCGCGAACGGATTGACCTAACCCAAAAATTCCTATTGCATCTGAAAGTAGAAACTCGCCCGGTTGCAACGGTATGTGTATTTTTCCCCTAGGCCATCCTGGTTAAGCGATTGGAGCAGCAGAAGTGCGAAAAATTTGTTGCCTTCTCAACCATTTCTTGGCTTCAAACTCCCATATCTCGCGAATGGATTGACCTAACCCAAAAATTCCTATTGCATCTGAAAGTAGAAACTCGCCCGATTACAATGGTATGTGTAATTTTTTCCCTAGCCCATTCTGGTTAAGCGTTTGGAGCAGCAGAATTGTGAACAATTTTTTGCCTTCTCTACCATTTCTTGGCTTCAAACTCCCATATCTCGCGAACGGATTGACCTAACCCAAAAATTCCTATTGCATCTGAAAGTAGAAACTCGCCCGATTACATTGGTATGTGTATTTTTTCCCTAGGCCATTCTGGTTAAGCGTTTGAAGCAGCAGAATTGCGAAAAATTTTTTGCCTTCTCAACCATTTCTTGGCTTCAAACTCCCATATCTCGCGAACGGATTGACCTAACCCAAAAATTCCTATTGCATCTGAAAGTAGAACCTCGCCCGATTACAACGGTATGTGTATTTTTCCCCTAGCCCATTCTGGTTAAGCGTTTGGAGCAGCAGAATTGTGAACAATTTTTTGCCTTCTCTACCATTTCTTGGCTTCAAACTCCCATATCTCGCAAACGGATTGACCTAACCCAAAAATTCCTATTGCATCTGAAAGTAGAAACTCGCCCGATTACGACGGTATGTGTATTTTCTCCCTAGGCCATTCTGTTTAAGCGTTTGGAGCAGCAGAATTGCGAAAAATTTTTTGCCTTCTCAACCATTTCTTGGCTTCGAACTCACATATCTCGCGAACGGATTGACCTAACCCAAAAATTCCTATTGCATCTGAAAGTAGAAACTCGCCCGGTTACAACGGTACGTGTATTTTTCCCCTAGGCCATTCTGGTTAAGCGTTTGGAGCAGCAGAATTGCGAAAAATTTTTTGCCTTCTCAACCATTTCTTGGCTTCGAACTCCCATATCTCGCGAACGGATTGACCTAACCCAAAAATTCCTATTGCATCTGAAAGTAGAAACTCGCCCGGTTACAACGGTACGTGTATTTTTCCCCTAGGCCATTCTGGTTAAGCGATTGGAGCAGCAGAAGTGCGAAAAATTTGTTGTCTTGTCAACCATTTCTTAGCTTCAAAGTCCCATATCTCGCGAACGGATTGTCTTAACCCAAAAATTCCTGTTGCGTCTGAAAGTAGAAACTCGCCCAATTACAACGGTATGTGAATTTTTTCCCTAGCCCATTCTGGTTAAGCGTTTGGAGCAGCAGAATTGCGAAAAATTTGTTGTCTTCTCAACCATTTCTTAGATTCAAAGTCCCATATCTCGCGAACGGATTGACCAAACCCAAAAATTCCTTCTGCGTCTGAAAGTAGAAACTCGTCCGATTACAAGGGTGTGCGTATTTTTTCCCTAGGCCATTCTGGTTAAGCGATTGGAGCAGCAGAATTGCCAAAAATTTGTTGTCTTCTCAACCATTTCTTGGCTTCAAACTCCCATATCTCGCGAACGGATTGACATAACCCAAAAATTCCTATTGCATCTGAAAGTAGAAACTCGCCCGATTACGACGGTATGAGTATTTTTTCCCTAGGCCATTCTGTTTAAGCGTTTGGAGCAGCAGAATTGCGAAAAATTTTTTGCCTTCTCAACCATTTCTTGGCTTCAAACTCCCATATCTCGCGAACGGATTGACCTAACCCAAAAATTCCTATTGCATCTGAAAGTAGAAACTCGCCCGGTTGCAACGGTATGTGTATTTTTCCCCTAGGCCATCCTGGTTAAGCGATTGGAGCAGCAGAAGTGCGAAAAATTTGTTGCCTTCTCAACCATTTCTTGGCTTCAAACTCACATATCTCGCGAACGGATTGACCTAACCCAAAAATTCCTATTGCATCTGAAAGTAGAAACTCGCCCGGTTGCAACGGTATGTGTATTTTTCCCCTAGGCCATCCTGGTTAAGCGATTGGAGCAGCAGAAGTGCGAAAAATTTGTTGTCTTCTCAACCATTTCTTAGATTCAAAGTCCCATATCTCGCGAACGGATTGACCAAACCCAAAAATTCCTTCTGCGTCTGAAAGTAGAAACTCGCCCGATTACAAGGGTGTGCGTATTTTTTCCCTAGGCCATTCTGGTTAAGCGTTTGGAGCAGCAGAATTGCGAAAAATTTGTTGTTTTCTCAACCATTTCTTAGCTTCAAACTCCCATGTCTCGCGAACGGATTGACCTATCCCAAAAATTCCTATTGCATCTGAAAGTAGAAACTCGCCCGATTACGACGGTATGTGTATTTTTTCCCTAGGCCATTCTGTTTAAGCGTTTGGAGCAGCAGAATTGCGAAAAATTTTTTGCCTTCTCAACCATTTCTTGGCTTCAAACTCCCATATCTCGCGAACGGATTGACCTAACCCAAAAATTCCTATTGCATCTGAAAGTAGAAACTCGCCCGGTTGCAACGGTATGTGTATTTTTCCCCTAGGCCATCCTGGTTAAGCGATTGGAGCAGCAGAAGTGCGAAAAATTTGTTGTCTTGTCAACCATTTCTTAGCTTCAAAGTCCCATATCTCGCGAACGGATTGACCAGACCCAAAAATTCCTATTGTAACTGAAAGTAGAAACTCGCCCGATTACAACGGTATGTGTATTTTTTCCCTAGGCCATTCTGGTTAAGCGTTTGAAGTAGCAGAATTGCCAAAAATTTTTTGCCTTCTCAACCATTTCTTGGCTTCAAACTCCCATATCTCGCGAACGGATTGACCTAACCCAAAAATTCCTATTGCATCTGAAAGTAGAAACTCGCCCGATTACAACGGTATGTGTATTTTTTCCCCAGACCATTCTGGTTAAGCGTTTGGAGCAGCAGAATTGCGAAAAATTTTTTGCCTCCTCAACCATTTCTTGGATTCAAACTCCCATATCTCGCGAACGGATTGACCTAACCCAAAAATTCCTATTGCATCTGAAAGTAGAAACCCGCCCGATTACGACGGCATGTGTATTTTTTCCCTAGGCCATTCTGTTTAAGCGTTTGGAGCAGCAGAATTGCGAAAAATTTTTTGCCTTCTCAACCATTTCTTGGCTTCAAACTCCCATATCTCGCGAACGGATTTACCTAACCCAGAAATTCCTATTGCATCTGAAAGTAGAAACTCGCCCGGTTGCAACGGCATGTGTATTTTTCCCCTAGGCCATCCTGGTTAAGCGATTGGAGCAGCAGAAGTGCGAAAAATTTGTTGCCTTCTCAACCATTTCTTGGCTTCAAACTCCCATATCTCGCGAATGGATTGACCTAACCCAAAAATTCCTATTGCATCTGAAAGCAGAAACTCGCCCGATTACAATGGTATGTGTAATTTTTTCCCTAGCCCATTCTGGTTAAGCGTTTGGAGCAGCAGAATTGTGAACAATTTTTTGCCTTCTCTACCATTTCTGGGCTTCAAACTCCCATATCTCGCGAACGGATTGACCTAACCCAAAAATTCCTATTGCATCTGAAAGTAGAAACTCGCCCGATTACACTGGTATGTGTATTTTTTCCCTAGGCCATTCTGGTTAAGCGTTTGAAGCAGCAGAATTGCGAAAAATTTTTTGCCTTCTCAACCATTTCTTGGCTTCAAACTCCCATATCTCGCGAACGGATTGACCTAACCCAAAAATTCCTATTGCATCTGAAAGTAGAACCTCGCCCGATTACAACGGTATGTGTATTTTTTCCCTAGCCCATTCTGGTTATGGGTTTGGAGCAGCAGAATTGTGAACAATTTTTTGCCTTCTCTACCATTTCTTGGCTTCAAACTCCCATATCTCGCAAACGGATTGACCTAACCCAAAAATTCCTATTGCATCTGAAAGTAGAAACTCGCCCGATTACAACGGTATGTGTATTTTTTCCCTAGCCCATTCTGGTTAAGCGTTTGGAGCAGCAGAATCGCGAAAAATTTGTTGTCTTCTCAACCATTTCTTAGATTCAAAGTCCCATATCTCGCGAACGGATTGACCAAACCCAAAAATTCCTTCTGCGTCTGAAAGTAGAAACTCGCCCGATTACAAGGGTGTGCGTATTTTTTCCCTAGGCCATTCTGGTTAAGCGTTTGGAGCAGCAGAATTGCGAAAAATTTGTTGTCTTCTCAACCATTTCTTAGCTTCAAACTCCCATATCTCGCGAACGGATTGACCTAACCCAAAAATTCCTATTGCATCTGAAAGTAGAAACTCGCCCGATTACGACGGTATGTGTATTTTTTCCCTAGGCCATTCTGTTTAAGCGTTTGGAGCAGCAGAATTGCGAAAAATTTTTTGCCTTCTCAACCATTTCTTGGCTTCGAACTCCCATATCTCGCGAACGGATTGACCTAACCCAAAAATTCCTATTGCATCTGAAAGTAGAAACTCGCCCGGTTACAACGGTACGTGTATTTTTCCCCTAGGCCATTCTGGTTAAGCGATTGGAGCAGCAGAAGTGCGAAAAATTTGTTGTCTTGTCAACCATTTCTTAGCTTCAAAGTCCCATATCTCGCGAACGGATTGTCTTAACCCAAAAATTCCTGTTGCGTCTGAAAGTAGAAACTCGCCCAATTACAACGGTATGTGAATTTTTTCCCTAGCCCATTCTGGTTAAGCGTTTGGAGCAGCAGAATTGCGAAAAATTTGTTGTCTTCTCAACCATTTCTTAGATTCAAAGTCCCATATCTCGCGAACGGATTGACCAAACCCAAAAATTCCTTCTGCGTCTGAAAGTAGAAACTCGTCCGATTACAAGGGTGTGCGTATTTTTTCCCTAGGCCATTCTGGTTAAGCGATTGGAGCAGCAGAATTGCGAAAAATTTGTTGTCTTCTCAACCATTTCTTGGCTTCAAACTCCCATATCTCGCGAACGGATTGACCTAACCCAAAAATTCCTATTGCATCTGAAAGTAGAAACTCGCCCGATTACGACGGTATGAGTATTTTTTCCCTAGGCCATTCTGTTTAAGCGTTTGGAGCAGCAGAATTGCGAAAAATTTTTTGCCTTCTCAACCATTTCTTGGCTTCAAACTCCCATATCTCGCGAACGGATTGACCTAACCCAAAAATTCCTATTGCATCTGAAAGTAGAAACTCGCCCGGTTGCAACGGTATGTGTATTTTTCCCCTAGGCCATCCTGGTTAAGCGATTGGAGCAGCAGAAGTGCGAAAAATTTGTTGCCTTCTCAACCATTTCTTGGCTTCAAACTCCCATATCTCGCGAACGGATTGACCTAACCCAAAAATTCCTATTGCATCTGAAAGTAGAAACTCGCCCGGTTGCAACGGTATGTGTATTTTTCCCCTAGGCCATCCTGGTTAAGCGATTGGAGCAGCAGAAGTGCGAAAAATTTGTTGCCTTCTCAACCATTTCTTGGCTTCAAACTCCCATATCTCGCGAACGGATTGACCTAACCCAAAAATTCCTATTGCATCTGAAAGTAGAAACTCGCCCGGTTGCAACGGTATGTGTATTTTTCCCCTAGGCCATCCTGGTTAAGCGATTGGAGCAGCAGAAGTGCGAAAAATTTGTTGTCTTGTCAACCATTTCTTAGCTTCAAAGTCCCATATCTCGCGAACGGATTGACCAGACCCAAAAATTCCTATTGTAACTGAAAGTAGAAACTCGCCCGATTACATCGGTATGTGTATTTTTTCCCTAGGCCATTCTGGTTAAGCGTTTGAAGCAGCAGAATTGCGAAAAATTTTTTGCCTTCTCAACCATTTCTTGGCTTCAAACTCCCATATCTCGCGAACGGATTGACCTAACCCAAAAATTCCTATTGCATCTGAAAGTAGAAACTCGCACGATTACAACGGTATGTGTATTTTTTCCCTAGACCATTCTGGTTAAGCGTTTGGAGCAGCAGAATTGCGAAAAATTTTTTGCCTCCTCAACCATTTCTTGGCTTCAAACTCCCATATCTCGCGAACGGATTGACCTAACCCAAAAATTCCTATTGCATCTGAAAGTAGACACTCGCCAGACTACAGCGGTATGTGTATTTTTTCCCTAGGGCATTCTGGTTAAGCGTTTGAAGCAGCAGCATTGCGAAAAATTTTTTGCCTTCTCAACCATTTCTTGGCTTCAAACTCCCATATCTCGCGAACGGATTGACCTAACCCAAAAATTCCTATTGCATCTGAAAGTAGAAACTCGCCCGATTACACTGGTATGTGTATTTTTTCCCTAGGCCATTCTGGTTAAGCGTTTGAAGCAGCAGAATTGCGAAAAATTTTTTGCCTTCTCAACCATTTCTTGGCTTCAAACTCCCATATCTCGCGAACGGATTGACCTAACCCAAAAATTCCTATTGCATCTGAAAGTAGAACCTCGCCCGATTACAACGGTATGTGTATTTTTTCCCTAGCCCATTCTGGTTATGGGTTTGGAGCAGCAGAATTGTGAACAATTTTTTGCCTTCTCTACCATTTCTTGGCTTCAAACTCCCATATCTCGCAAACGGATTGACCTAACCCAAAAATTCCTATTGCATCTGAAAGTAGAAACTCGCCCGATTACAACGGTATGTGTATTTTTTCCCTAGCCCATTCTGGTTAAGCGTTTGGAGCAGCAGAATCGCGAAAAATTTGTTGTCTTCTCAACCATTTCTTAGATTCAAAGTCCCATATCTCGCGAACGGATTGACCAAACCCAAAAATTCCTTCTGCGTCTGAAAGTAGAAACTCGCCCGATTACAAGGGTGTGCGTATTTTTTCCCTAGGCCATTCTGGTTAAGCGTTTGGAGCAGCAGAATTGCGAAAAATTTGTTGTCTTCTCAACCATTTCTTAGCTTCAAACTCCCATATCTCGCGAACGGATTGACCTAACCCAAAAATTCCTATTGCATCTGAAAGTAGAAACTCGCCCGATTACGACGGTATGTGTATTTTTTCCCTAGGCCATTCTGTTTAAGCGTTTGGAGCAGCAGAATTGCGAAAAATTTTTTGCCTTCTCAACCATTTCTTGGCTTCGAACTCCCATATCTCGCGAACGGATTGACCTAACCCAAAAATTCCTATTGCATCTGAAAGTAGAAACTCGCCCGGTTACAACGGTACGTGTATTTTTCCCCTAGGCCATTCTGGTTAAGCGATTGGAGCAGCAGAAGTGCGAAAAATTTGTTGTCTTGTCAACCATTTCTTAGCTTCAAAGTCCCATATCTCGCGAACGGATTGTCTTAACCCAAAAATTCCTGTTGCGTCTGAAAGTAGAAACTCGCCCAATTACAACGGTATGTGAATTTTTTCCCTAGCCCATTCTGGTTAAGCGTTTGGAGCAGCAGAATTGCGAAAAATTTGTTGTCTTCTCAACCATTTCTTAGATTCAAAGTCCCATATCTCGCGAACGGATTGACCAAACCCAAAAATTCCTTCTGCGTCTGAAAGTAGAAACTCGTCCGATTACAAGGGTGTGCGTATTTTTTCCCTAGGCCATTCTGGTTAAGCGATTGGAGCAGCAGAATTGCGAAAAATTTGTTGTCTTCTCAACCATTTCTTGGCTTCAAACTCCCATATCTCGCGAACGGATTGACCTAACCCAAAAATTCCTATTGCATCTGAAAGTAGAAACTCGCCCGATTACGACGGTATGAGTATTTTTTCCCTAGGCCATTCTGTTTAAGCGTTTGGAGCAGCAGAATTGCGAAAAATTTTTTGCCTTCTCAACCATTTCTTGGCTTCAAACTCCCATATCTCGCGAACGGATTGACCTAACCCAAAAATTCCTATTGCATCTGAAAGTAGAAACTCGCCCGGTTGCAACGGTATGTGTATTTTTCCCCTAGGCCATCCTGGTTAAGCGATTGGAGCAGCAGAAGTGCGAAAAATTTGTTGCCTTCTCAACCATTTCTTGGCTTCAAACTCCCATATCTCGCGAACGGATTGACCTAACCCAAAAATTCCTATTGCATCTGAAAGTAGAAACTCGCCCGGTTGCAACGGTATGTGTATTTTTCCCCTAGGCCATCCTGGTTAAGCGATTGGAGCAGCAGAAGTGCGAAAAATTTGTTGCCTTCTCAACCATTTCTTGGCTTCAAACTCCCATATCTCGCGAACGGATTGACCTAACCCAAAAATTCCTATTGCATCTGAAAGTAGAAACTCGCCCGGTTGCAACGGTATGTGTATTTTTCCCCTAGGCCATCCTGGTTAAGCGATTGGAGCAGCAGAAGTGCGAAAAATTTGTTGTCTTGTCAACCATTTCTTAGCTTCAAAGTCCCATATCTCGCGAACGGATTGACCAGACCCAAAAATTCCTATTGTAACTGAAAGTAGAAACTCGCCCGATTACATCGGTATGTGTATTTTTTCCCTAGGCCATTCTGGTTAAGCGTTTGAAGCAGCAGAATTGCGAAAAATTTTTTGCCTTCTCAACCATTTCTTGGCTTCAAACTCCCATATCTCGCGAACGGATTGACCTAACCCAAAAATTCCTATTGCATCTGAAAGTAGAAACTCGCACGATTACAACGGTATGTGTATTTTTTCCCTAGACCATTCTGGTTAAGCGTTTGGAGCAGCAGAATTGCGAAAAATTTTTTGCCTCCTCAACCATTTCTTGGCTTCAAACTCCCATATCTCGCGAACGGATTGACCTAACCCAAAAATTCCTATTGCATCTGAAAGTAGACACTCGCCAGACTACAGCGGTATGTGTATTTTTTCCCTAGGGCATTCTGGTTAAGCGTTTGGATCAGCAGAAGTGCGAAAAATTTGTTGTCTTGTCAACCATTTCTTAGCTTCAAAGTCCCATATCTCGCGAACGGATTGTCCTAACCCAAAAATTCCTGTTGCGTCTGAAAGTAGAAACTCGCTCAATTACAACGGTATATGAATTTTTTCCCTAGCCCATTCTGGTTAAGCGTTTGGAGCAGCAGAATTGCGAAAAATTTGTTGTCTTCTCAACCATTTCTTAGATTCAAAGTCCCATATCTCGCGAACGGATTGACCAAACCCAAAAATTCCTTCTGCGTCTGAAAGTAGAAACTCGCCCAATTACAACGGTATGTGAATTTTTTCCCTAGCCCATTCTGGTTAAGCGTTTGGAGCAGCAGAATTGCGAAAAATTTGTTGTCTTCTCAACCATTTCTTAGATTCAAAGTCCCATATCTCGCGAACGGATTGACCAAACCCAAAAATTCCTTCTGCGTCTGAAAGTAGAAACTCGCCCGATGACAAGGGTGTGCGTATTTTTTCCCTAGGCCATTCTGGTTAAGCGTTTGGAGCAGCAGAATTGCGAAAAATTTGTTGCCTTCTCAACCATTTCTTGGCTTCAAACTCCCATATCTCGCGAACGGATTGACCTAACCCAAAAATTCCTATTGCATCTGAAAGTAGAAACTCGCCCGGTTGCAACGGTATGTGTATTTTTCCCCTAGGCCATCCTGGTTAAGCGATTGGAGCAGCAGAATTGCGAAAAATTTGTTGTCTTCTCAACCATTTCTTAGCTTCAAACTCCCATATCTCGCGAACGGATTGACCTAACCCAAAAATTCCTATTGCATCTGAAAGTAGAACCTCGCCCGATTACAACGGTATGTGTATTTTTTCCCTAGCCCATTCTGGTTAAGCGTTTGGAGCAGCAGAATTGTGAACAATTTTTTGCCTTCTCTACCATTTCTTGGCTTCAAACTCCCATATCTCGCGAACGGATTGACCTAACCCAAAAATTCCTATTGCATCTGAAAGTAGAAACTCGCCCGATTACAACGGTATGTGTATTTTTTCCCTAGACCATTCTGGTTAAGCGTTTGGAGCAGCAGAATTGCGAAAAATTTTTTGCCTCCTCAACCATTTCTTGGCTTCAAACTCCCATATCTCGCGAACGGATTGACCTAACCCAAAAATTCCTATTGCATCTGAAAGTAGAAACTCGCCCGATTACAACGGTATGTGTATTTTTTCCCTAGCCCATTCTGGTTAAGCGTTTGGAGCAGCAGAATCGCGAAAAATTTGTTGTCTTCTCAACCATTTCTTAGATTCAAAGTCCCATATCTCGCGAACGGATTGACCAAACCCAAAAATTCCTTCTGCGTCTGAAAGTAGAAACTCGCCCGATTACAAGGGTGTGCGTATTTTTTCCCTAGGCCATTCTGGTTAAGCGTTTGGAGCAGCAGAATTGCGAAAAATTTGTTGTCTTCTCAACCATTTCTTAGCTTCAAACTCCCATATCTCGCGAACGGATTGACCTAACCCAAAAATTCCTATTGCATCTGAAAGTAGAAACTCGCCCGATTACGACGGTACGTGTATTTTTCCCCTAGGCCATTCTGGTTAAGCGATTGGAGCAGCAGAAGTGCGAAAAATTTGTTGTCTTGTCAACCATTTCTTAGCTTCAAAGTCCCATATCTCGCGAACGGATTGACCAGACCCAAAAATTCCTATTGTAACTGAAAGTAGAAACTCGCCCGATTACAACGGTATGTGTATTTTTTCCCTAGGCCATTCTGGTTAAGCGTTTGAAGCAGCAGAATTGCGAAAAATTTTTTGCCTTCTCAACCATTTCTTGGCTTCAAACTCCCATATCTCGCGAACGGATTGACCTAACCCAAAAATTCCTATTGCATCTGAAAGTAGAAACTCGCCCGATTACAACGGTATGTGTATTTTTTCCCTAGACCATTCTGGTTAAGCGTTTGGAGCAGCAGAATTGCGAAAAATTTTTTGCCTCCTCAACCATTTCTTGGCTTCAAACTCCCATATCTCGCGAACGGATTGACCTAACCCAAAAATTCCTATTGCATCTGAAAGTAGACACTCGCCAGACTACAGCGGTATGTGTATTTTTTCCCTAGGGCATTCTGGTTAAGCGTTTGGATCAGCAGAAGTGCGAAAAATTTGTTGTCTTGTCAACCATTTCTTAGCTTCAAAGTCCCATATCTCGCGAACGGATTGTCCTAACCCAAAAATTCCTGTTGCGTCTGAAAGTAGAAACTCGCCCTATTACAACGGTATATGAATTTTTTCCCTAGCCCATTCTGGTTAAGCGTTTGGAACAGCAGAATTGCGAAAAATTTGTTGCCTTCTCAACCATTTCTTGGCTTCGAACTCCCATATCTCGCGAACGGATTGACCTAACCCAAAAATTCCTATTGCATCTGAAAGTAGAAACTCGCCCGGTTACAACGGTACGTGTATTTTTCCCCTAGGCCATTCTGGTTAAGCGATTGGAGCAGCAGAAGTGCGAAAAATTTGTTGTCTTGTCAACCATTTCTTAGCTTCAAAGTCCCATATCTCGCGAACGGATTGTCTTAACCCAAAAATTCCTGTTGCGTCTGAAAGTAGAAACTCGCCCAATTACAACGGTATGTGAATTTTTTCCCTAGCCCATTCTGGTTAAGCGTTTGGAGCAGCAGAATTGCGAATAATTTGTTGTCTTCTCAACCATTTCTTGGCTTCAAACTCCCATATCTCGCGAACGGATTGACCTAACCCAAAAATTCCTATTGCATCTGAAAGTAGAAACTCGCCCGGTTGCAACGGTATGTGTATTTTTCCCCTAGGCCATCCTGGTTAAGCGATTGGAGCAGCAGAAGTGCGAAAAATTTGTTGTCTTCTCAACCATTTCTTAGATTCAATGTCCCATATCTCGCGAACGGATTGACCAAACCCAAAAATTCCTTCTGCGTCTGAAAGTAGAAACTCGCCCGATTACAAGGGTGTGCGTATTTTTTCCCTAGGCCATTCTGGTTAAGCGTTTGGAGCAGCAGAATTGCGAAAAATTTGTTGTCTTCTCAACCATTTCTTAGCTTCAAACTCCCATGTCTCGCGAACGGATTGACCTATCCCAAAAATTCCTATTGCATCTGAAAGTAGAAACTCGCCCGGTTGCAACGGTATGTGTATTTTTCCCCTAGGCCATCCTGGTTAAGCGATTGGAGCAGCAGAATTGCGAAAAATTTGTTGTCTTGTCAACCATTTCTTAGCTTCAATGTCCCATATCTCGCGAACGGATTGACCAGACCCAAAAATTCCTATTGTAACTGAAAGTAGAAACTCGCCCGATTACAACGGTATGTGTATTTTTTCCCTAGGCCATTCTGGTTAAGCGTTTGAAGCAGCAGAATTGCGAAAAATTTTTTGCCTTCTCAACCATTTCTTGGCTTCAAACTCCCATATCTCGCGAACGGATTGACCTAACCCAAAAATTCCTATTGCATCTGAAAGTAGAAACTCGCCCGATTACAACGGTATGTGTATTTTTTCCCTAGACCATTCTGGTTAAGCGTTTGGAGCAGCAGAATTGCGAAAAATTTTTTGCCTCCTCAACCATTTCTTGGCTTCAAACTCCCATATCTCGCGAACGGATTGACCTAACCCAAAAATTCCTATTGCATCTGAAAGTAGACACTCGCCAGACTGCAGTGGTATGTGTATTTTTTCCCTAGGGCATTCTGGTTAAGCGTTTGGATCAGCAGAATTGCGAAAAATTTGTTGCCTTCTCAACCATTTCTTGGCTTCAAACTCCCATATCTCGCGAACGGATTGACCTAACCCAAAAATTCCTATTGCATCTGAAAGTAGAAACTCGCCCGGTTGCAACGGTATGTGTATTTTTCCCCTAGGCCATCCTGGTTAAGCGATTGGAGCAGCAGAAGTGCGGAAAATTTGTTGTCTTTTCAACCATTTCTTAGCTTCAAAGTCCCATATCTAGCGAACGGATTAACCAGACCCAAAAATTCCTATTGTAACTGAAAGTAGAAACTCGCCCGATTACAACGGTATGTGTATTTTTTCCCTAGGCCATTCTGGTTAAGCGTTTGAAGCAGCAGAATTGCGAAAAATTTTTTGCCTTCTCAACCATTTCTTGGCTTCAAACTCCCATATCTCGCGAACGGATTGACCTAACCCAAAAATTCCTATTGCATCTGAAAGTAGAAACTCGCCCGATTACAACGGTATGTGTATTTTTTCCCCAGACCATTCTGGTTAAGCGTTTGGCGCAGCAGAATTGCGAAAAATTTTTTGCCTCCTCAACCATTTCTTGGCTTCAAACTCCCATATCTCGCGAACGGATTGACCAAACCCAAAAATTCCTTCTGCGTCTGAAAGTAGAAACTCGCCCAATTACAACGGTATGTGAATTTTTTCACTAGCCCATTCTGGTTAAGCGTTTGGAGCAGCAGAATTGCGAAAAATTTGTTGTCTTCTCAACCATTTCTTAGATTCAAAGTCCCATATCTCGCGAACGGATTGACCAAACCCAAAAATTCCTTCTGCGTCTGAATGTAGAAACTCGCCCGATTAGAAGGGTGTGCGTATTTTTTCCCTAGGCCATTCTGGTTAAGCGTTTGGAGCAGCAGAATTGCGAAAAATTTGTTGCCTTCTCAACCATTTCTTGGCTTCAAACTCCCATATCTCGCGAACGGATTGACCTAACCCAAAAATTCCTATTGCATCTGAAAGTAGAAACTCGCCCGGTTACAACGGTATGTGTATTTTTCCCCTAGGCCATCCTGGTTAAGCGATTGGAGCAGCAGAAGTGCGAAAAATTTGTTGTCTTGTCAACCATTTCTTAGCTTCAAAGTCCCATATCCCGCGAACGGATTGACCAGACCCAAAAATTCCTATTGTAACTGAAAGTAGAAACTCGCCCGATTACAACGGTATGTGTATTTTTTCCCTAGGCCATTCTGCTTAAGCGTTTGAAGCAGCAGAATTGCGAAAAATTTTTTGCCTTCTCAACCATTTCTGGGCTTCAAACTCCCATATCTCGCGAACGGATTGACCTAACCCAAAAATTCCTATTGCATCTGAAAGTAGAACCTCGCCCGATTACAACGGTATGTGTATTTTTTCCCTAGCCCATTCTGGTTAAGCGTTTGGAGCAGCAGAATTGTGAACAATTTTTTGCCTTCTCTACCATTTCTTGGCTTCAAACTCCCATATCTCGCGAACGGATTGACCTAACCCAAAAATTCCTATTGCATCTGAAAGTAGAAACTCGCCCGATTACAACGGTATGTGTATTTTTTCCCTAGACCATTCTGGTTAAGCGTTTGGAGCAGCAGAATTGCGAAAAATTTTTTGCCTCCTCAACCATTTCTTGGCTTCAAACTCCCATATCTCGCGAACGGATTGACCTAACCCAAAAATTCCTATTGCATCTGAAAGTAGAAACTCGCCCGATTACAACGGTATGTGTATTTTTTCCCTAGCCCATTCTGGTTAAGCGTTTGGAGCAGCAGAATCGCGAAAAATTTGTTGTCTTCTCAACCATTTCTTAGATTCAAAGTCCCATATCTCGCGAACGGATTGACCAAACCCAAAAATTCCTTCTGCGTCTGAAAGTAGAAACTCGCCCGATTACAATGGTGTGCGTATTTTTTCCCTAGGCCATTCTGGTTAAGCGTTTGGAGCAGCAGAATTGCGAAAAATTTGTTGTCTTCTCAACCATTTCTTAGCTTCAAACTCCCATATCTCGCGAACGGATTGACCTAACCCAAAAATTCCTATTGCATCTGAAAGTAGAAACTCGCCCGATTACGACGGTATGTGTATTTTTTCCCTAGGCCATTCTGTTTAAGCGTTTGGAGCAGCAGAATCGCGAAAAATTTGTTGTCTTCTCAACCATTTCTTAGATTCAAAGTCCCATATCTCGCGAACGGATTGACCAAACCCAAAAATTCCTTCTGCGTCTGAAAGTAGAAACTCGCCCGATTACAATGGTGTGCGTATTTTTTCCCTAGGCCATTCTGGTTAAGCGTTTGGAGCAGCAGAATTGCGAAAAATTTGTTGTCTTGTCAACCATTTCTTAGCTTCAAAGTCCCATATCTCGCGAACGGATTGTCCTAACCCAAAAATTCCTGTTGCGTATGAAAGTAGAGACTCGCCCAATTACAACGGTATGTGAATTTTTTCCCTAGCCCATTCTGGTTAAGCGTTTGGAGCAGCAGAATTGCGAAAAATTTGTTGTCTTCTCAACCATTTCTTAGATTCAAAGTCCCATATCTCGCGAACCGATTGACCAAACCCAAAAATTCCTTCTGCGTCTGAAAGTAGAAACTCGTCCGATTACGACGGTATGTGTATTTCTTCCCTAGGCCATTCTGTTTAAGCGTTTGGAGCAGCAGAATTGCGAAAAATTGTTTGCCTTCTCAACCATTTCTTGGCTTCAAACTCCCATATCTCGCGAACGGATTGACCTAACCCAAAAATTCCTATTGCATCTGAAAGTAGAAACTGGCCCGATTACAACGGTATGTGTATTCTTTCCCTAGACCATTCTGGTTAAGCGTTTGGAGCAGCAGAATTGCGAAAAATTTTTTGCCTCCTCAACCATTTCTTGGCTTCAAACTCCCATATCTCGCGAACGGATTGACCTAACCCAAAAATTCCTATTGCATCTGAAGGTAGACACTCGCCCGACTACAGCGGTATGTGTATTTTTTCCCTGGGCCATTCTGGTTAAGCGTTTGGAGCAGCAGAATTGCGAAAAATTTTTTGCCTTCTCAACCATTTCTTGGCTTCAAACTCCCATATCTCGCGAACGGAATGACCAAACCCAAAATTCCTGCTGCGTCTGAAAGTAGAAACTCGCCCGATTACAACGGTATGCGTATTTTTCCCCTAGGGCATTATGGTTAAGCGATTGGAGCAGCAGAAGTGCGAAAAATTTGTTGTCTTGTCAACCATTTCTTAGCTTCAAAGTCCCATATCTCGCGAACGGATTGTCCTAACCCAAAAATTCCTGTTGCGTCTGAAAGTAGAAACTCGCCCAATTACAACGGTATGTGAATTTTTTCCCTAGCCCATTCTGGTTAAGCGTTTGGAGCAGCAGAATTGCGAAAAAATTGTTGTCTTCTCAACCATTTCTTAGATTCAAAGTCCCATGTCTCGCGAACGGATTGACCAAACCCAAAAATTCCTTCTGCGTCTGAAAGTAGAAATTCGCCCAATTACAACGGTATGTGAATTTTTTCCCTAGCCCATTCTGGTTAAGCGTTTGGAGCAGCAGAATTGCGAAAAATTTGTTGCCTTCTCAACCATTTCTTGGCATCAAACTCCCATATCTCGCGAACGGATTGTCCTAACCCAAAAATTCCTGTTGCGTCCGAAAGTAGAAACTCGCCCAATTACAACGGTATTTGAATTTTTTCCCTAGCCCATTCTGGTTAAGCGTTTGGAGCAGCAGAATTGCGAAAAAATTGTTGTCTTCTAAACCATTTCTTGGCTTCAAACTCCCATATCTCGCGAACGGATTGACCTAACCCAAAAATTCCTATTGCATCTGAAGGTAGACACTCGCCCGACTACAGCGGTATGTGTATTTTTTCCCTGGGCCATTCTGGTTAAGCGTTTGGAGCAGCAGAATTGCGAAAAATTTTTTGCCTTCTCAACCATTTCTTGGCTTCGAACTCCCATATCTCGCGAACGGAATGACCAAACCCAAAATTCCTGCTGCGTCTGAAAGTAGAAACTCGCCCGATTACAACGGTATGCGTATTTTTCCCCTAGGGCATTATGGTTAAGCGATTGGAGCAGCAGAAGTGCGAAAAATTTGTTGTCTTGTCAACCATTTCTTAGCTTCAAAGTCCCATATCTCGCGAACGGATTGTCCTAACCCAAAAATTCCTGTTGCGTCTGAAAGTAGAAACTCGCCCAATTACAACGGTATGTGAATTTTTTCCCTAGGCCATTCTGCTTAAGCGTTTGAAGCAGCAGAATTGCGAAAAATTTTTTGCCTTCTCAACCATTTCTTGGCTTCAAACTCCCATATCTCGCGAACGGATTGACCAAACCCAAAAATTCCTATTGCATCTGAAAGTAGAACCTCGCCCGATTACAACGGTATGTGTATTTTTTCCCTAGCCCATTCTGGTTAAGCGTTTGGAGCAGCAGAATTGTGAACAATTTTTTGCCTTCTCTACCATTTCTTGGCTTCAAACTCCCATATCTCGCGAACGGATTGACCTAACCCAAAAATTCCTATTGCATCTGAAAGTAGAAACTCGCCCGATTACAACGGTATGTGTATTTTTTCCCTAGACCATTCTGGTTAAGCGTTTGGAGCAGCAGAATTGCGAAAAATTTTTTGCCTCCTCAACCATTTCTTGGCTTCAAACTCCCATATCTCGCGAACGGATTGACCTAACCCAAAAATTCCTATTGCATCTGAAAGTAGAAACTCGCCCGATTACAATGGTATGTGTATTTTTTCCCTAGCCCATTCTGGTTAAGCGTTTGGAGCAGCAGAATCGCGAAAAATTTGTTGTCTTCTCAACCATTTCTTAGATTCAAAGTCCCATATCTCGCGAACGGATTGACCAAACCCAAAAATTCCTTCTGCGTCTGAAAGTAGAAACTCGCCCGATTACAATGGTGTGCGTATTTTTTCCCTAGGCCATTCTGGTTAAGCGTTTGGAGCAGCAGAATTGCGAAAAATTTGTTGTCTTCTCAACCATTTCTTGGCTTCAAACTCCCATATCTCGCGAACGGATTGACCTAACCCAAAAATTCCTATTGCATCTGAAAGTAGAAACTCGCCCGATTACGACGGTATGTGTATTTTTTCCCTAGGCCATTCTGTTTAAGCGTTTGGAGCAGCAGAATCGCGAAAAATTTGTTGTCTTCTCAACCATTTCTTAGATTCAAAGTCCCATGTCTCGCGAACGGATTGACCAAACCCAAAAATTCCTTCTGCATCTGAAAGTAGAAACTCGTCCGATTACGACGGTATGTGTATTTCTTCCCTAGGCCATTCTGTTTAAGCGTTTGGAGCAGCAGAATTGCGAAAAATTGTTTGCCTTCTCAACCATTTCTTGGCTTCAAACTCCCATATCTCGCGAACGGATTGACCTAACCCAAAAATTCCTATTGCATCTGAAAGTAGAAACTGGCCCGATTACAACGGTATGTGTATTTTTTCCCTAGACCATTCTGGTTAAGCGTTTGGAGCAGCAGAATTGCGAAAAATTTTTTGCCTCCTCAACCATTTCTTGGCTTCAAACTCCCATATCTCGCGAACGGATTGACCTAACCCAAAAATTCCTATTGCATCTGAAGGTAGACACTCGCCCGACTACAGCGGTATGTGTATTTTTTCCCTGGGCCATTCTGGTTAAGCGTTTGGAGCAGCAGAATTGCGAAAAATTTTTTGCCTTCTCAACCATTTCTTGGCTTCAAACTCCCATATCTCGCGAACGGAATGACCAAACCCAAAATTCCTGCTGCGTCTGAAAGTAGAAACTCGCCCGATTACAACGGTATGCGTATTTTTCCCCTAGGGCATTATGGTTAAGCGATTGGAGCAGCAGAAGTGCGAAAAATTTGTTGTCTTGTCAACCATTTCTTAGCTTCAAAGTCCCATATCTCGCGAACGGATTGTCCTAACCCAAAAATTCCTGTTGCGTCTTAAAGTAGAAACTCGCCCAATTACAACGGTATGTGAATTTTTTCCCTAGCCCATTCTGGTTAAGCGTTTGGAGCAGCAGAATTGCGAAAAAATTGTTGTCTTCTCAACCATTTCTTAGATTCAAAGTCCCATGTCTCGCGAACGGATTGACCAAACCCAAAAATTCCTTCTGCGTCTGAAAGTAGAAATTCGCCCAATTACAAAGGTATGTGAATTTTTTCCCTAGCCCATTCTGGTTAAGCGTTTGGAGCAGCAGAATTGCGAAAAATTTGTTGCCTTCTCAACCATTTCTTGGCATCAAACTCCCATATCTCGCGAACGGATTGTCCTAACCCAAAAATTCCTGTTGCGTCCGAAAGTAGAAACTCGCCCAATTACAACGGTATTTGAATTTTTTCCCTAGCCCATTCTGGTTAAGCGTTTGGAGCAGCAGAATTGCGAAAAAATTGTTGTCTTCTAAACCATTTCTTGGCTTCAAACTCCCATATCTCGCGAACGGATTGACCTAACCCAAAAATTCCTATTGCATCTGAAGGTAGACACTCGCCCGACTACAGCGGTATGTGTATTTTTTCCCTGGGCCATTCTGGTTAAGCGTTTGGAGCAGCAGAATTGCGAAAAATTTTTTGCCTTCTCAACCATTTCTTGGCTTCAAACTCCCATATCTCGCGAACGGAATGACCAAACCCAAAATTCTTGCTGCGTCTGAAAGTAGAAACTCGCCCGATTACAACGGTATGCGTATTTTTCCCCTAGGGCATTATGGTTAAGCGATTGGAGCAGCAGAAGTGCGAAAAATTTGTTGTCTTGTCAACCATTTCTTAGCTTCAAAGTCCCATATCTCGCGAACGGATTGTCCTAACCCAAAAATTCCTGTTGCGTCTGAAAGTAGAAACTCGCCCAATTACAACGGTATGTGAATTTTTTCCCTAGGCCATTCTGCTTAAGCGTTTGAAGCAGCAGAATTGCGAAAAATTTTTTGCCTTCTCAACCATTTCTTGGCTTCAAACTCCCATATCTCGCGAACGGATTGACCAAACCCAAAAATTCCTATTGCATCTGAAAGTAGAACCTCGCCCGATTACAACGGTATGTGTATTTTTTCCCTAGCCCATTCTGGTTAAGCGTTTGGAGCAGCAGAATTGTGAACAATTTTTTGCCTTCTCTACCATTTCTTGGCTTCAAACTCCCATATCTCGCGAACGGATTGACCTAACCCAAAAATTCCTATTGCATCTGAAAGTAGAAACTCGCCCGATTACAACGGTATGTGTATTTTTTCCCTAGACCATTCTGGTTAAGCGTTTGGAGCAGCAGAATTGCGAAAAATTTTTTGCCTCCTCAACCATTTCTTGGCTTCAAACTCCCATATCTCGCGAACGGATTGACCTAACCCAAAAATTCCTATTGCATCTGAAAGTAGAAACTCGCCCGATTACAACGGTATGTGTATTTTTTCCCTAGCCCATTCTGGTTAAGCGTTTGGAGCAGCAGAATCGCGAAAAATTTGTTGTCTTCTCAACCATTTCTTAGATTCAAAGTCCCATATCTCGCGAACGGATTGACCAAACCCAAAAATTCCTTCTGCGTCTGAAAGTAGAAACTCGCCCGATTACAATGGTGTGCGTATTTTTTCCCTAGGCCATTCTGGTTAAGCGTTTGGAGCAGCAGAATTGCGAAAAATTTGTTGTCTTCTCAACCATTTCTTAGCTTCAAACTCCCATATCTCGCGAACGGATTGACCTAACCCAAAAATTCCTATTGCATCTGAAAGTAGAAACTCGCCCGATTACGACGGTATGTGTATTTTTTCCCTAGGCCATTCTGTTTAAGCGTTTGGAGCAGCAGAATCGCGAAAAATTTGTTGTCTTCTCAACCATTTCTTAGCTTCAAACTCCCATATCTCGCGAACGGATTGACCAAACCCAAAAATTCCTATTGCATCTGAAAGTAGAAACTCGCCCGATTACGACGGTATGTGTATTTCTTCCCTAGGCCATTCTGTTTAAGCGTTTGGAGCAGCAGAATTGCGAAAAATTGTTTGCCTTCTCAACCATTTCTTGGCTTCAAACTCCCATATCTCGCGAACGGATTGACCTAACCCAAAAATTCCTATTGCATCTGAAAGTAGAAACTGGCCCGGTTGCAACGGTATGTGTATTTTTCCCCTAGGGTATCCTGGTTAAGCGATTGGAGCAGCAGAATTGCGAAAAATTTGTTGTCTTGTCAACCATTTCTTAGCTTCAAAGTCCCATATCTCGCGAACGGATTGAGCAGACCCAAAAATTCCTATTGTAACTGAAAGTAGAAACTCGCCCGATTACAACGGTATGTGTATTTTTTCCCTAGGCCATTCTGGTTAAGCGTTTGAAGCACTAGAATTGCGAAAAATTTTTTGCCTTCTAAACCATTTCTTGGCTTCAAACTCCCATATCTCGCGAACGGATTGACCTAACCCAAAAATTCCTATTGCATCTGAAAGTAGAGCCTCGCCCGATTACAACGGTATGTGTATTTTTTCCGTAGCCCATTCTGGTTAAGCGTTTGGAGCAGCAGAATTGTGAACAATTTTTTGCCTTCTCTACCATTTCTTGGCTTCAAAGTCCCATATCTCGCGAACGGATTGACATAACCCAAAAATTCCTATTGCATCTGAAAGTAGAAACTCGCCCGATTACAACGGTATGTGTATTTTTTCCCTAGACCATTCTGGTTAAGCGTTTGGAGCAGCAGAATTGCGAAAAATTTTTTGCCTCCTCAACCATTTCTTGGCTTCAAACTCCCATATCTCGCGAACGGATTGACCTAACCCAAAAATTCCTATTGCATCTGAAGGTAGACACTCGCCCGACTACAGCGGTATGTGTATTTTTTCCCTGTGCCATTCTGGTTAAGCGTTTGGAGCAGCAGAATTGCGAAAAATTTTTTGCCTTCTCAACCATTTCTTGGCTTCAAACTCCCATATCTCGCGAACGGAATGACCGAACCCAAAATTCCTGCTGCGTCTGAAAGTAGAAACTCGCCCGATTACACGGGATGCGTATTTTTCCCCTAGGGCATTATGGTTAAGCGATTGGAGCAGCAGAAGTGCGAAAAATTTGTTGTCTTGTCAACCATTTCTTAGCTTCAAAGTCCCATATCTCGCGAACGGATTGTCCTAACCCAAAAATTCCTGTTGCGTCTGAAAGTAGAAACTCGCCCAATTACAACGGTATGTGAATTTTTTCCCTAGCCCATTCTGGTTAAGCGTTTGGAGCAGCAGAATTGCGAAAAAATTGTTGTCTTCTCAACCATTTCTTAGATTCAAAGTCCCATGTCTCGCGAACGGATAGACCAAACCCAAAAATTCCTTCTGCATCTGAAAGTAGAAACTCGCCCGGTTACAACGGTATGTGAATTTTTCCCCTAGGCCATTCTGGTTAAGCGTTTGGAGCAGCAGAATTGCGAAAAATTTGTTGTCTTCTCAACCATTTCTTAGCTTCAAACTCCCATATCTCGCGAACGGATTGACCTAACCCAAAAATTCCTATTGCATCTGAGAGTAGAAACTCGCGCGATTACGACGGTATGTGTATTTTTTCCCTAGGCCATTCTGTTTAAGCGTTTGGAGCAGCAGAAATGCGAAAAATTTTTTGCCTTCTCAACCATTTCTTGGCTTCAAACTCCCATATCTCGCGAACGGATTGACCTAACCCAAAAATTCCTATTGCATCTGAAGGTAGACACTCGCCCGACTACAGCGGTATGTGTATTTTTTCCCTGGGCCATTCTGGTTAAGCGTTTGGAGCAGCAGAATTGCGAAAAATTTTTTGCCTTCTCAACCATTTCTTGGCTTCAAACTCCCATATCTCGCGAACGGAATGACCAAACCCAAAATTCCTGCTGCGTCTGAAAGTAGAAACTCGCCCGATTACAACGGTATGCGTATTTTTCCCCTAGGGCATTATGGTTAAGCGATTGGAGCAGCAGAAGTGCGAAAAATTTGTTGTCTTGTCAACCATTTCTTAGCTTCAAAGTCCCATATCTCGCGAACGGATTGTCCTAACCCAAAAATTCCTGTTGCGTCTGAAAGTAGAAACTCGCCCAATTACAACGGTATGTGAATTTTTTCCCTAGCCCATTCTGGTTAAGCGTTTGGAGCAGCAGAATTGCGAAAAAATTGTTGTCTTCTCAACCATTTCTTAGATTCAAAGTCCCATGTCTCGCGAACGGATTGACCAAACCCAAAAATTCCTTCTGCGTCTGAAAGTAGAAATTCGCCCAATTACAACGGTATGTGAATTTTTTCCCTAGCCCATTCTGGTAAGCGTTTGGAGCAGCAGAATTGCGAAAAATTTGTTGCCTTCTCAACCATTTCTTGGCATCAAACTCCCATATCTCGCGAACGGATTGTCCTAACCCAAAAATTCCTGTTGCGTCCGAAAGTACAAACTCGCCCAATTACAACGGTATTTGAATTTTTTCCCTAGCCCATTCTGGTTAAGCGTTTGGAGCAGCAGAATTGCGAAAAAATTGTTGTCTTCTAAACCATTTCTTGGCTTCAAACTCCCATATCTCGCGAACGGATTGACCTAACCCAAAAATTCCTATTGCATCTGAAGGTAGACACTCGCCCGACTACAGCGGTATGTGTATTTTTTCCCTGGCCCATTCTGGTTAAGCGTTTGGAGCAGCAGAATTGCGAAAAATTTTTTGCCTTCTCAACCATTTCTTGGCTTCAAACTCCCATATCTCGCGAACGGAATGACCAAACCCAAAATTCCTGCTGCGTCTGAAAGTAGAAACTCGCCCGATTACAACGGTATGCGTATTTTTCCCCTAGGGCATTATGGTTAAGCGATTGGAGCAGCAGAAGTGCGAAAAATTTGTTGTCTTGTCAACCATTTCTTAGCTTCAAAGTCCCATATCTCGCGAACGGATTGTCCTAACCCAAAAATTCCTGTTGCGTCTGAAAGTAGAAACTCGCCCAATTACAACGGTATGTGAATTTTTTCCCTAGCCCATTCTGGTTAAGCGTTTGGAGCAGCAGAATTGCGAAAAAATTGTTGTCTTCTCAACCATTTCTTAGATTCAAAGTCCCATGTCTCGCGAACGGATTGACCAAACCCAAAAATTCCTTCTGCGTCTGAAAGTAGAAATTCGCCCGGTTGCAACGGTATGTGTATTTTTCCCCTAGGCCATCCTGGTTAAGCGATTGGAGCAGCAGAAGTGCGAAAAATTTGTTGTCTTGTCAACCATTTCTTAGCTTCAAAGTCCCATATCTCGCGAACGGATTGACCAGACCCAAAAATTCCTATTGTAACTGAAAGTAGAAACTCGCCCGATTACAACGGTATGTGTATTTTTTCCCTAGGCCATTCTGGTTAAGCGTTTGAAGCAGCAGAATTGCCAAAAATTTTTTGCCTTCTCAACCATTTCTTGGCTTCAAACTCCCATATCTCGCGAACGGATTGACCTAACCCAAAAATTCCTATTGCATCTGAAAGTAGAAACTCGCCCGATTACAACGGTATGTGTATTTTTTCCCCAGACCATTCTGGTTAAGCGTTTGGAGCAGCAGAATTGCGAAAAATTTTTTGCCTCCTCAACCATTTCTTGGATTCAAACTCCCATATCTCGCGAACGGATTGACCTAACCCAAAAATTCCTATTGCATCTGAAAGTAGAAACCCGCCCGATTACGACGGTATGTGTATTTTTTCCCTAGGCCATTCTGTTTAAGCGTTTGGAGCAGCAGAATTGCGAAAAATTTGTTGCCTTCTCAACCATTTCTTGGCTTCAAACTCCCATATCTCGCGAACGGATTTACCTAACCCAGAAATTCCTATTGCATCTGAAAGTAGAAACTCGCCCGGTTGCAACGGCATGTGTATTTTTCCCCTAGGCCATCCTGGTTAAGCGATTGGAGCAGCAGAAGTGCGAAAAATTTGTTGCCTTCTCAACCATTTCTTGGCTTCAAACTCCCATATCTCGCGAATGGATTGACCTAACCCAAAAATTCCTATTGCATCTGAAAGCAGAAACTCGCCCGATTACAATGGTATGTGTAATTTTTTCCCTAGCCCATTCTGGTTAAGCGTTTGGAGCAGCAGAATTGTGAACAATTTTTTGCCTTCTCTACCATTTCTGGGCTTCAAACTCCCATATCTCGCGAACGGATTGACCTAACCCAAAAATTCCTATTGCATCTGAAAGTAGAAACTCGCCCGATTACACTGGTATGTGTATTTTTTCCCTAGGCCATTCTGGTTAAGCGTTTGAAGCAGCAGAATTGCGAAAAATTTTTTGCCTTCTCAACCATTTCTTGGCTTCAAACTCCCATATCTCGCGAACGGATTGACCTAACCCAAAAATTCCTATTGCATCTGAAAGTAGAACCTCGCCCGATTACAACGGTATGTGTATTTTTTCCCTAGCCCATTCTGGTTAAGCGTTTGGAGCAGCAGAATTGTGAACAATTTTTTGCCTTCTCTACCATTTCTTGGCTTCAAACTCCCATATCTCGCAAACGGATTGACCTAACCCAAAAATTCCTATTGCATCTGAAAGTAGAAACTCGCCCGATTACAACGGTATGTGTATTTTTTCCCTAGCCCATTCTGGTTAAGCGTTTGGAGCAGCAGAATCGCGAAAAATTTGTTGTCTTCTCAACCATTTCTTAGATTCAAAGTCCCATATCTCGCGAACGGATTGACCAAACCCAAAAATTCCTTCTGCGTCTGAAAGTAGAAACTCGCCCGATTACAAGGGTGTGCGTATTTTTTCCCTAGGCCATTCTGGTTAAGCGTTTGGAGCAGCAGAATTGCGAAAAATTTGTTGTCTTCTCAACCATTTCTTAGCTTCAAACTCCCATATCTCGCGAACGGATTGACCTAACCCAAAAATTCCTATTGCATCTGAAAGTAGAAACTCGCCCGATTACGACGGTATGTGTATTTTTTCCCTAGGCCATTCTGTTTAAGCGTTTGGAGCAGCAGAATTGCGAAAAATTTTTTGCCTTCTCAACCATTTCTTGGCTTCGAACTCCCATATCTCGCGAACGGATTGACCTAACCCAAAAATTCCTATTGCATCTGAAAGTAGAAACTCGCCCGGTTACAACGGTACGTGTATTTTTCCCCTAGGCCATTCTGGTTAAGCGATTGGAGCAGCAGAAGTGCGAAAAATTTGTTGTCTTGTCAACCATTTCTTAGCTTCAAAGTCCCATATCTCGCGAACGGATTGTCTTAACCCAAAAATTCCTGTTGCGTCTGAAAGTAGAAACTCGCCCAATTACAAAGGTATGTGAATTTTTTCCCTAGCCCATTCTGGTTAAGCGTTTGGAGCAGCAGAATTGCGAAAAATTTGTTGTCTTCTCAACCATTTCTTAGATTCAAAGTCCCATATCTCGCGAACGGATTGACCAAACCCAAAAATTCCTTCTGCGTCTGAAAGTAGAAACTCGTCCGATTACAAGGGTGTGCGTATTTTTTCCCTAGGCCATTCTGGTTAAGCGATTGGAGCAGCAGAATTGCGAAAAATTTGTTGTCTTCTCAACCATTTCTTGGCTTCTAACTCCCATATCTCGCGAACGGATTGACCTAACCCAAAAATTCCTATTGCATCTGAAAGTAGAAACTCGCCCGATTACGACGGTATGAGTATTTTTTCCCTAGGCCATTCTGTTTAAGCGTTTGGAGCAGCAGAATTGCGAAAAATTTTTTGCCTTCTCAACCATTTCTTGGCTTCAAACTCCCATATCTCGCGAACGGATTGACCTAACCCAAAAATTCCTATTGCATCTGAAAGTAGAAACTCGCCCGGTTGCAACGGTATGTGTATTTTTCCCCTAGGCCATCCTGGTTAAGCGATTGGAGCAGCAGAAGTGCGAAAAATTTGTTGCCTTCTCAACCATTTCTTGGCTTCAAACTCCCATATCTCGCGAACGGATTGACCTAACCCAAAAATTCCTATTGCATCTGAAAGTAGAAACTCGCCCGGTTGCAACGGTATGTGTATTTTTCCCCTAGGCCATCCTGGTTAAGCGATTGGAGCAGCAGAAGTGCGAAAAATTTGTTGTCTTTTCAACCATTTCTTAGATTCAAAGTCCCATATCTCGCGAACGGATTGACCAAACCCAAAAATTCCTTCTGCGTCTGAAAGTAGAAACTCGCCCGATTACAAGGGTGTGCGTATTTTTTCCCTAGGCCATTCTGGTTAAGCGTTTGGAGCAGCAGAATTGCGAAAAATTTGTTGTTTTCTCAACCATTTCTTAGCTTCAAACTCCCATGTCTCGCGAACGGATTGACCTATCCCAAAAATTCCTATTGCATCTGAAAGTAGAAACTCGCCCGATTACGACGGTATGTGTATTTTTTCCCTAGGCCATTCTGTTTAAGCGTTTGGAGCAGCAGAATTGCGAAAAATTTTTTGCCTTCTCAACCATTTCTTGGCTTCAAACTCCCATATCTCGCGAACGGATTGACCTAACCCAAAAATTCCTATTGCATCTGAAAGTAGAAACTCGCCCGGTTGCAACGGTATGTGTATTTTTCCCCTAGGCCATCCTGGTTAAGCGATTGGAGCAGCAGAAGTGCGAAAAATTTGTTGTCTTGTCAACCATTTCTTAGCTTCAAAGTCCCATATCTCGCGAACGGATTGACCAGACCCAAAAATTCCTATTGTAACTGAAAGTAGAAACTCGCCCGATTACAACGGTATGTGTATTTTTTCCCTAGGCCATTCTGGTTAAGCGTTTGAAGCAGCAGAATTGCGAAAAATTTTTTGCCTTCTCAACCATTTCTTGGCTTCAAACTCCCATATCTCGCGAACGGATTGACCTAACCCAAAAATTCCTATTGCATCTGAAAGTAGAAACTCGCACGATTACAACGGTATGTGTATTTTTTCCCTAGACCATTCTGGTTAAGCGTTTGGAGCAGCAGAATTGCGAAAAATTTTTTGCCTCCTCAACCATTTCTTGGCTTCAAACTCCCATATCTCGCGAACGGATTGACCTAACCCAAAAATTCCTATTGCATCTGAAAGTAGACACTCGCCAGACTACAGCGGTATGTGTATTTTTTCCCTAGGGCATTCTGGTTAAGCGTTTGGATCAGCAGAAGTGCCAAAAATTTGTTGTCTTCTCAACCATTTCTTAGATTCAAAGTCCCATATCTCGCGAACGGATTGACCAAACCCAAAAATTCCTTCTGCGTCTGAAAGTAGAAACTCGCCCGATGACAAGGGTGTGCGTATTTTTTCCCTAGGCCATTCTGGTTAAGCGTTTGGAGCAGCAGAATTGCGAAAAATTTGTTGCCTTCTCAACCATTTCTTGGCTTCAAACTCCCATATCTCGCGAACGGATTGACCTAACCCAAAAATTCCTATTGCATCTGAAAGTAGAAACTCGCCCGGTTGCAACGGTATGTGTATTTTTCCCCTAGGCCATCCTGGTTAAGCGATTGGAGCAGCAGAATTGCGAAAAATTTGTTGTCTTCTCAACCATTTCTTAGCTTCAAACTCCCATATCTCGCGAACGGATTGACCTAACCCAAAAATTCCTATTGCATCTGAAAGTAGAACCTCGCCCGATTACAACGGTATGTGTATTTTTTCCCTAGCCCATTCTGGTTAAGCGTTTGGAGCAGCAGAATTGTGAACAATTTTTTGCCTTCTCTACCATTTCTTGGCTTCAAACTCCCATATCTCGCGAACGGATTGACCTAACCCAAAAATTCCTATTGCATCTGAAAGTAGAAACTCGCCCGATTACAACGGTATGTGTATTTTTTCCCTAGACCATTCTGGTTAAGCGTTTGGAGCAGCAGAATTGCGAAAAATTTTTTGCCTCCTCAACCATTTCTTGGCTTCAAACTCCCATATCTCGCGAACGGATTGACCTAACCCAAAAATTCCTATTGCATCTGAAAGTAGAAACTCGCCCGATTACAACGGTATGTGTATTTTTTCCCTAGCCCATTCTGGTTAAGCGTTTGGAGCAGCAGAATCGCGAAAAATTTGTTGTCTTCTCAACCATTTCTTAGATTCAAAGTCCCATATCTCGCGAACGGATTGACCAAACCCAAAAATTCCTTCTGCGTCTGAAAGTAGAAACTCGCCCGATTACAAGGGTGTGCGTATTTTTTCCCTAGGCCATTCTGGTTAAGCGTTTGGAGCAGCAGAATTGCGAAAAATTTGTTGTCTTCTCAACCATTTCTTAGCTTCAAACTCCCATATCTCGCGAACGGATTGACCTAACCCAAAAATTCCTATTGCATCTGAAAGTAGAAACTCGCCCGATTACGACGGTACGTGTATTTTTCCCCTAGGCCATTCTGGTTAAGCGATTGGAGCAGCAGAAGTGCGAAAAATTTGTTGTCTTGTCAACCATTTCTTAGCTTCAAAGTCCCATATCTCGCGAACGGATTGACCAGACCCAAAAATTCCTATTGTAACTGAAAGTAGAAACTCGCCCGATTACAACGGTATGTGTATTTTTTCCCTAGGCCATTCTGGTTAAGCGTTTGAAGCAGCAGAATTGCGAAAAATTTTTTGCCTTCTCAACCATTTCTTGGCTTCAAACTCCCATATCTCGCGAACGGATTGACCTAACCCAAAAATTCCTATTGCATCTGAAAGTAGAAACTCGCCCGATTACAACGGTATGTGTATTTTTTCCCTAGACCATTCTGGTTAAGCGTTTGGAGCAGCAGAATTGCGAAAAATTTTTTGCCTCCTCAACCATTTCTTGGCTTCAAACTCCCATATCTCGCGAACGGATTGACCTAACCCAAAAATTCCTATTGCATCTGAAAGTAGACACTCGCCAGACTACAGCGGTATGTGTATTTTTTCCCTAGGGCATTCTGGTTAAGCGTTTGGATCAGCAGAAGTGCGAAAAATTTGTTGTCTTGTCAACCATTTCTTAGCTTCAAAGTCCCATATCTCGCGAACGGATTGTCCTAACCCAAAAATTCCTGTTGCGTCTGAAAGTAGAAACTCGCCCAATTACAACGGTATATGAATTTTTTCCCTAGCCCATTCTGGTTAAGCGTTTGGAACAGCAGAATTGCGAAAAATTTGTTGCCTTCTCAACCATTTCTTGGCTTCGAACTCCCATATCTCGCGAACGGATTGACCTAACCCAAAAATTCCTATTGCATCTGAAAGTAGAAACTCGCCCGGTTACAACGGTACGTGTATTTTTCCCCTAGGCCATTCTGGTTAAGCGATTGGAGCAGCAGAAGTGCGAAAAATTTGTTGTCTTGTCAACCATTTCTTAGCTTCAAAGTCCCATATCTCGCGAACGGATTGTCTTAACCCAAAAATTCCTGTTGCGTCTGAAAGTAGAAACTCGCCCAATTACAACGGTATGTGAATTTTTTCCCTAGCCCATTCTGGTTAAGCGTTTGGAGCAGCAGAATTGCGAATAATTTGTTGTCTTCTCAACCATTTCTTGGCTTCAAACTCCCATATCTCGCGAACGGATTGACCTAACCCAAAAATTCCTATTGCATCTGAAAGTAGAAACTCGCCCGGTTGCAACGGTATGTGTATTTTTCCCCTAGGCCATCCTGGTTAAGCGATTGGAGCAGCAGAAGTGCGAAAAATTTGTTGTCTTCTCAACCATTTCTTAGATTCAAAGTCCCATATCTCGCGAACGGATTGACCAAACCCAAAAATTCCTTCTGCGTCTGAAAGTAGAAACTCGCCCGATTACAAGGGTGTGCGTATTTTTTCCCTAGGCCATTCTGGTTAAGCGTTTGGAGCAGCAGAATTGCGAAAAATTTGTTGTCTTCTCAACCATTTCTTAGCTTCAAACTCCCATGTCTCGCGAACGGATTGACCTATCCCAAAAATTCCTATTGCATCTGAAAGTAGAAACTCGCCCGGTTGCAACGGTATGTGTATTTTTCCCCTAGGCCATCCTGGTTAAGCGATTGGAGCAGCAGAAGTGCGAAAAATTTGTTGTCTTGTCAACCATTTCTTAGCTTCAAAGTCCCATATCTCGCGAACGGATTGACCAGACCCAAAAATTCCTATTGTAACTGAAAGTAGAAACTCGCCCGATTACAACGGTATGTGTATTTTTTCCCTAGGCCATTCTGGTTAAGCGTTTGAAGCAGCAGAATTGCGAAAAATTTTTTGCCTTCTCAACCATTTCTTGGCTTCAAACTCCCATATCTCGCGAACGGATTGACCTAACCCAAAAATTCCTATTGCATCTGAAAGTAGAAACTCGCCCGATTACAACGGTATGTGTATTTTTTCCCTAGACCATTCTGGTTAAGCGTTTGGAGCAGCAGAATTGCGAAAAATTTTTTGCCTCCTCAACCATTTCTTGGCTTCAAACTCCCATATCTCGCGAACGGATTGACCTAACCCAAAAATTCCTATTGCATCTGAAAGTAGACACTCGCCAGACTACAGTGGTATGTGTATTTTTTCCCTAGGGCATTCTGGTTAAGCGTTTGGATCAGCAGAATTGCGAAAAATTTGTTGCCTTCTCAACCATTTCTTGGCTTCAAACTCCCATATCTCGCGAACGGATTGACCTAACCCAAAAATTCCTATTGCATCTGAAAGTAGAAACTCGCCCGGTTGCAACGGTATGTGTATTTTTCCCCTAGGCCATCCTGGTTAAGCGATTGGAGCAGCAGAAGTGCGGAAAATTTGTTGTCTTTTCAACCATTTCTTAGCTTCAAAGTCCCATATCTCGCGAACGGATTAACCAGACCCAAAAATTCCTATTGTAACTGAAAGTAGAAACTCGCCCGATTACAACGGTATGTGTATTTTTTCACTAGCCCATTCTGGTTAAGCGTTTGGAGCAGCAGAATTGCGAAAAATTTGTTGTCTTCTCAACCATTTCTTAGATTCAAAGTCCCATATCTCGCGAACGGATTGACCAAACCCAAAAATTCCTTCTGCGTCTGAATGTAGAAACTCGCCCGATTAGAAGGGTGTGCGTATTTTTTCCCTAGGCCATTCTGGTTAAGCGTTTGGAGCAGCAGAATTGCGAAAAATTTGTTGCCTTCTCAACCATTTCTTGGCTTCAAACTCCCATATCTCGCGAACGGATTGACCTAACCCAAAAATTCCTATTGCATCTGAAAGTAGAAACTCGCCCGGTTACAACGGTATGTGTATTTTTCCCCTAGGCCATCCTGGTTAAGCGATTGGAGCAGCAGAAGTGCGAAAAATTTGTTGTCTTGTCAACCATTTCTTAGCTTCAAAGTCCCATATCCCGCGAACGGATTGACCAGACCCAAAAATTCCTATTGTAACTGAAAGTAGAAACTCGCCCGATTACAACGGTATGTGTATTTTTTCCCTAGGCCATTCTGCTTAAGCGTTTGAAGCAGCAGAATTGCGAAAAATTTTTTGCCTTCTCAACCATTTCTGGGCTTCAAACTCCCATATCTCGCGAACGGATTGACCTAACCCAAAAATTCCTATTGCATCTGAAAGTAGAACCTCGCCCGATTACAACGGTATGTGTATTTTTTCCCTAGCCCATTCTGGTTAAGCGTTTGGAGCAGCAGAATTGTGAACAATTTTTTGCCTTCTCTACCATTTCTTGGCTTCAAACTCCCATATCTCGCGAACGGATTGACCTAACCCAAAAATTCCTATTGCATCTGAAAGTAGAAACTCGCCCGATTACAACGGTATGTGTATTTTTTCCCTAGACCATTCTGGTTAAGCGTTTGGAGCAGCAGAATTGCGAAAAATTTTTTGCCTCCTCAACCATTTCTTGGCTTCAAACTCCCATATCTCGCGAACGGATTGACCTAACCCAAAAATTCCTATTGCATCTGAAAGTAGAAACTCGCCCGATTACAACGGTATGTGTATTTTTTCCCTAGCCCATTCTGGTTAAGCGTTTGGAGCAGCAGAATCGCGAAAAATTTGTTGTCTTCTCAACCATTTCTTAGATTCAAAGTCCCATATCTCGCGAACGGATTGACCAAACCCAAAAATTCCTTCTGCGTCTGAAAGTAGAAACTCGCCCGATTACAATGGTGTGCGTATTTTTTCCCTAGGCCATTCTGGTTAAGCGTTTGGAGCAGCAGAATTGCGAAAAATTTGTTGTCTTCTCAACCATTTCTTAGCTTCAAACTCCCATATCTCGCGAACGGATTGACCTAACCCAAAAATTCCTATTGCATCTGAAAGTAGAAACTCGCCCGATTACGACGGTATGTGTATTTTTTCCCTAGGCCATTCTGTTTAAGCGTTTGGAGCAGCAGAATCGCGAAAAATTTGTTGTCTTCTCAACCATTTCTTAGATTCAAAGTCCCATATCTCGCGAACGGATTGACCAAACCCAAAAATTCCTTCTGCGTCTGAAAGTAGAAACTCGCCCGATTACAATGGTGTGCGTATTTTTTCCCTAGGCCATTCTGGTTAAGCGTTTGGAGCAGCAGAATTGCGAAAAATTTGTTGTCTTGTCAACCATTTCTTAGCTTCAAAGTCCCATATCTCGCGAACGGATTGTCTTAACCCAAAAATTCCTGTTGCGTATGAAAGTAGAGACTCGCCCAATTACAACGGTATGTGAATTTTTTCCCTAGCCCATTCTGGTTAAGCGTTTGGAGCAGCAGAATTGCGAAAAATTTGTTGTCTTCTCAACCATTTCTTAGATTCAAAGTCCCATATCTCGCGAACCGATTGACCAAACCCAAAAATTCCTTCTGCGTCTGAAAGTAGAAACTCGTCCGATTACGACGGTATGTGTATTTCTTCCCTAGGCCATTCTGTTTAAGCGTTTGGAGCAGCAGAATTGCGAAAAATTGTTTGCCTTCTCAACCATTTCTTGGCTTCAAACTCCCATATCTCGCGAACGGATTGACCTAACCCAAAAATTCCTATTGCATCTGAAAGTAGAAACTGGCCCGATTACAACGGTATGTGTATTCTTTCCCTAGACCATTCTGGTTAAGCGTTTGGAGCAGCAGAATTGCGAAAAATTTTTTGCCTCCTCAACCATTTCTTGGCTTCAAACTCCCATATCTCGCGAACGGATTGACCTAACCCAAAAATTCCTATTGCATCTGAAGGTAGACACTCGCCCGACTACAGCGGTATGTGTATTTTTTCCCTGGGCCATTCTGGTTAAGCGTTTGGAGCAGCAGAATTGCGAAAAATTTTTTGCCTTCTCAACCATTTCTTGGCTTCAAACTCCCATATCTCGCGAACGGAATGACCAAACCCAAAATTCCTGCTGCGTCTGAAAGTAGAAACTCGCCCGATTACAACGGTATGCGTATTTTTCCCCTAGGGCATTATGGTTAAGCGATTGGAGCAGCAGAAGTGCGAAAAATTTGTTGTCTTGTCAACCATTTCTTAGCTTCAAAGTCCCATATCTCGCGAACGGATTGTCCTAACCCAAAAATTCCTGTTGCGTCTGAAAGTAGAAACTCGCCCAATTACAACGGTATGTGAATTTTTTCCCTAGCCCATTCTGGTTAAGCGTTTGGAGCAGCAGAATTGCGAAAAAATTGTTGTCTTCTCAACCATTTCTTAGATTCAAAGTCCCATGTCTCGCGAACGGATTGACCAAACCCAAAAATTCCTTCTGCGTCTGAAAGTAGAAATTCGCCCAATTACAACGGTATGTGAATTTTTTCCCTAGCCCATTCTGGTTAAGCGTTTGGAGCAGCAGAATTGCGAAAAATTTGTTGCCTTCTCAACCATTTCTTGGCATCAAACTCCCATATCTCGCGAACGGATTGTCCTAACCCAAAAATTCCTGTTGCGTCCGAAAGTAGAAACTCGCCCAATTACAACGGTATTTGAATTTTTTCCCTAGCCCATTCTGGTTAAGCGTTTGGAGCAGCAGAATTGCGAAAAAATTGTTGTCTTCTAAACCATTTCTTGGCTTCAAACTCCCATATCTCGCGAACGGATTGACCTAACCCAAAAATTCCTATTGCATCTGAAGGTAGACACTCGCCCGACTACAGCGGTATGTGTATTTTTTCCCTGGGCCATTCTGGTTAAGCGTTTGGAGCAGCAGAATTGCGAAAAATTTTTTGCCTTCTCAACCATTTCTTGGCTTCAAACTCCCATATCTCGCGAACGGAATGACCAAACCCAAAATTCCTGCTGCGTCTGAAAGTAGAAACTCGCCCGATTACAACGGTATGCGTATTTTTCCCCTAGGGCATTATGGTTAAGCGATTGGAGCAGCAGAAGTGCGAAAAATTTGTTGTCTTGTCAACCATTTCTTAGCTTCAAAGTCCCATATCTCGCGAACGGATTGTCCTAACCCAAAAATTCCTGTTGCGTCTGAAAGTAGAAACTCGCCCAATTACAACGGTATGTGAATTTTTTCCCTAGGCCATTCTGCTTAAGCGTTTGAAGCAGCAGAATTGCGAAAAATTTTTTGCCTTCTCAACCATTTCTTGGCTTCAAACTCCCATATCTCGCGAACGGATTGACCAAACCCAAAAATTCCTATTGCATCTGAAAGTAGAACCTCGCCCGATTACAACGGTATGTGTATTTTTTCCCTAGCCCATTCTGGTTAAGCGTTTGGAGCAGCAGAATTGTGAACAATTTTTTGCCTTCTCTACCATTTCTTGGCTTCAAACTCCCATATCTCGCGAACGGATTGACCTAACCCAAAAATTCCTATTGCATCTGAAAGTAGAAACTCGCCCGATTACAACGGTATGTGTATTTTTTCCCTAGACCATTCTGGTTAAGCGTTTGGAGCAGCAGAATTGCGAAAAATTTTTTGCCTCCTCAACCATTTCTTGGCTTCAAACTCCCATATCTCGCGAACGGATTGACCTAACCCAAAAATTCCTATTGCATCTGAAAGTAGAAACTCGCCCGATTACAACGGTATGTGTATTTTTTCCCTAGCCCATTCTGGTTAAGCGTTTGGAGCAGCAGAATCGCGAAAAATTTGTTGTCTTCTCAACCATTTCTTAGATTCAAAGTCCCATATCTCGCGAACGGATTGACCAAACCCAAAAATTCCTTCTGCGTCTGAAAGTAGAAACTCGCCCGATTACAATGGTGTGCGTATTTTTTCCCTAGGCCATTCTGGTTAAGCGTTTGGAGCAGCAGAATTGCGAAAAATTTGTTGTCTTCTCAACCATTTCTTGGCTTCAAACTCCCATATCTCGCGAACGGATTGACCTAACCCAAAAATTCCTATTGCATCTGAAAGTAGAAACTCGCCCGATTACGACGGTATGTGTATTTTTTCCCTAGGCCATTCTGTTTAAGCGTTTGGAGCAGCAGAATCGCGAAAAATTTGTTGTCTTCTCAACCATTTCTTAGATTCAAAGTCCCATGTCTCGCGAACGGATTGACCAAACCCAAAAATTCCTTCTGCATCTGAAAGTAGAAACTCGTCCGATTACGACGGTATGTGTATTTCTTCCCTAGGCCATTCTGTTTAAGCGTTTGGAGCAGCAGAATTGCGAAAAATTGTTTGCCTTCTCAACCATTTCTTGGCTTCAAACTCCCATATCTCGCGAACGGATTGACCTAACCCAAAAATTCCTATTGCATCTGAAAGTAGAAACTGGCCCGATTACAACGGTATGTGTATTTTTTCCCTAGACCATTCTGGTTAAGCGTTTGGAGCAGCAGAATTGCGAAAAATTTTTTGCCTCCTCAACCATTTCTTGGCTTCAAACTCCCATATCTCGCGAACGGATTGACCTAACCCAAAAATTCCTATTGCATCTGAAGGTAGACACTCGCCCGACTACAGCGGTATGTGTATTTTTTCCCTGGGCCATTCTGGTTAAGCGTTTGGAGCAGCAGAATTGCGAAAAATTTTTTGCCTTCTCAACCATTTCTTGGCTTCAAACTCCCATATCTCGCGAACGGAATGACCAAACCCAAAATTCCTGCTGCGTCTGAAAGTAGAAACTCGCCCGATTACAACGGTATGCGTATTTTTCCCCTAGGGCATTATGGTTAAGCGATTGGAGCAGCAGAAGTGCGAAAAATTTGTTGTCTTGTCAACCATTTCTTAGCTTCAAAGTCCCATATCTCGCGAACGGATTGTCCTAACCCAAAAATTCCTGTTGCGTCTGAAAGTAGAAACTCGCCCAATTACAACGGTATGTGAATTTTTTCCCTAGCCCATTCTGGTTAAGCGTTTGGAGCAGCAGAATTGCGAAAAAATTGTTGTCTTCTCAACCATTTCTTAGATTCAAAGTCCCATGTCTCGCGAACGGATTGACCAAACCCAAAAATTCCTTCTGCGTCTGAAAGTAGAAATTCGCCCAATTACAACGGTATGTGAATTTTTTCCCTAGCCCATTCTGGTTAAGCGTTTGGAGCAGCAGAATTGCGAAAAATTTGTTGCCTTCTCAACCATTTCTTGGCATCAAACTCCCATATCTCGCGAACGGATTGTCCTAACCCAAAAATTCCTGTTGCGTCCGAAAGTAGAAACTCGCCCAATTACAACGGTATTTGAATTTTTTCCCTAGCCCATTCTGGTTAAGCGTTTGGAGCAGCAGAATTGCGAAAAAATTGTTGTCTTCTAAACCATTTCTTGGCTTCAAACTCCCATATCTCGCGAACGGATTGACCTAACCCAAAAATTCCTATTGCATCTGAAGGTAGACACTCGCCCGACTACAGCGGTATGTGTATTTTTTCCCTGGGCCATTCTGGTTAAGCGTTTGGAGCAGCAGAATTGCGAAAAATTTTTTGCCTTCTCAACCATTTCTTGGCTTCAAACTCCCATATCTCGCGAACGGAATGACCAAACCCAAAATTCCTGCTGCGTCTGAAAGTAGAAACTCGCCCGATTACAACGGTATGCGTATTTTTCCCCTAGGGCATTATGGTTAAGCGATTGGAGCAGCAGAAGTGCGAAAAATTTGTTGTCTTGTCAACCATTTCTTAGCTTCAAAGTCCCATATCTCGCGAACGGATTGTCCTAACCCAAAAATTCCTGTTGCGTCTGAAAGTAGAAACTCGCCCAATTACAACGGTATGTGAATTTTTTCCCTAGGCCATTCTGCTTAAGCGTTTGAAGCAGCAGAATTGCGAAAAATTTTTTGCCTTCTCAACCATTTCTTGGCTTCAAACTCCCATATCTCGCGAACGGATTGACCAAACCCAAAAATTCCTATTGCATCTGAAAGTAGAACCTCGCCCGATTACAACGGTATGTGTATTTTTTCCCTAGCCCATTCTGGTTAAGCGTTTGGAGCAGCAGAATTGTGAACAATTTTTTGCCTTCTCTACCATTTCTTGGCTTCAAACTCCCATATCTCGCGAACGGATTGACCTAACCCAAAAATTCCTATTGCATCTGAAAGTAGAAACTCGCCCGATTACAACGGTATGTGTATTTTTTCCCTAGACCATTCTGGTTAAGCGTTTGGAGCAGCAGAATTGCGAAAAATTTTTTGCCTCCTCAACCATTTCTTGGCTTCAAACTCCCATATCTCGCGAACGGATTGACCTAACCCAAAAATTCCTATTGCATCTGAAAGTAGAAACTCGCCCGATTACAACGGTATGTGTATTTTTTCCCTAGCCCATTCTGGTTAAGCGTTTGGAGCAGCAGAATCGCGAAAAATTTGTTGTCTTCTCAACCATTTCTTAGATTCAAAGTCCCATATCTCGCGAACGGATTGACCAAACCCAAAAATTCCTTCTGCGTCTGAAAGTAGAAACTCGCCCGATTACAATGGTGTGCGTATTTTTTCCCTAGGCCATTCTGGTTAAGCGTTTGGAGCAGCAGAATTGCGAAAAATTTGTTGTCTTCTCAACCATTTCTTAGCTTCAAACTCCCATATCTCGCGAACGGATTGACCTAACCCAAAAATTCCTATTGCATCTGAAAGTAGAAACTCGCCCGATTACGACGGTATGTGTATTTTTTCCCTAGGCCATTCTGTTTAAGCGTTTGGAGCAGCAGAATCGCGAAAAATTTGTTGTCTTCTCAACCATTTCTTAGCTTCAAACTCCCATATCTCGCGAACGGATTGACCAAACCCAAAAATTCCTATTGCATCTGAAAGTAGAAACTCGCCCGATTACGACGGTATGTGTATTTCTTCCCTAGGCCATTCTGTTTAAGCGTTTGGAGCAGCAGAATTGCGAAAAATTGTTTGCCTTCTCAACCATTTCTTGGCTTCAAACTCCCATATCTCGCGAACGGATTGACCTAACCCAAAAATTCCTATTGCATCTGAAAGTAGAAACTGGCCCGGTTGCAACGGTATGTGTATTTTTCCCCTAAGGTATCCTGGTTAAGCGATTGGAGCAGCAGAATTGCGAAAAATTTGTTGTCTTGTCAACCATTTCTTAGCTTCAAAGTCCCATATCTCGCGAACGGATTGAGCAGACCCAAAAATTCCTATTGTAACTGAAAGTAGAAACTCGCCCGATTACAACGGTATGTGTATTTTTTCCCTAGGCCATTCTGGTTAAGCGTTTGAAGCACTAGAATTGCGAAAAATTTTTTGCCTTCTAAACCATTTCTTGGCTTCAAACTCCCATATCTCGCGAACGGATTGACCTAACCCAAAAATTCCTATTGCATCTGAAAGTAGAGCCTCGCCCGATTACAACGGTATGTGTATTTTTTCCGTAGCCCATTCTGGTTAAGCGTTTGGAGCAGCAGAATTGTGAACAATTTTTTGCCTTCTCTACCATTTCTTGGCTTCAAAGTCCCATATCTCGCGAACGGATTGACATAACCCAAAAATTCCTATTGCATCTGAAAGTAGAAACTCGCCCGATTACAACGGTATGTGTATTTTTTCCCTAGACCATTCTGGTTAAGCGTTTGGAGCAGCAGAATTGCGAAAAATTTTTTGCCTCCTCAACCATTTCTTGGCTTCAAACTCCCATATCTCGCGAACGGATTGACCTAACCCAAAAATTCCTATTGCATCTGAAGGTAGACACTCGCCCGACTACAGCGGTATGTGTATTTTTTCCCTGTGCCATTCTGGTTAAGCGTTTGGAGCAGCAGAATTGCGAAAAATTTTTTGCCTTCTCAACCATTTCTTGGCTTCAAACTCCCATATCTCGCGAACGGAATGACCGAACCCAAAATTCCTGCTGCGTCTGAAAGTAGAAACTCGCCCGATTACACGGGATGCGTATTTTTCCCCTAGGGCATTATGGTTAAGCGATTGGAGCAGCAGAAGTGCGAAAAATTTGTTGTCTTGTCAACCATTTCTTAGCTTCAAAGTCCCATATCTCGCGAACGGATTGTCCTAACCCAAAAATTCCTGTTGCGTCTGAAAGTAGAAACTCGCCCAATTACAACGGTATGTGAATTTTTTCCCTAGCCCATTCTGGTTAAGCGTTTGGAGCAGCAGAATTGCGAAAAAATTGTTGTCTTCTCAACCATTTCTTAGATTCAAAGTCCCATGTCTCGCGAACGGATAGACCAAACCCAAAAATTCCTTCTGCATCTGAAAGTAGAAACTCGCCCGGTTACAACGGTATGTGAATTTTTCCCCTAGGCCATTCTGGTTAAGCGTTTGGAGCAGCAGAATTGCGAAAAATTTGTTGTCTTCTCAACCATTTCTTAGCTTCAAACTCCCATATCTCGCGAACGGATTGACCTAACCCAAAAATTCCTATTGCATCTGAGAGTAGAAACTCGCGCGATTACGACGGTATGTGTATTTTTTCCCTAGGCCATTCTGTTTAAGCGTTTGGAGCAGCAGAAATGCGAAGAATTTTTTGCCTTCTCAACCATTTCTTGGCTTCAAACTCCCATATCTCGCGAACGGATTGACCTAACCCAAAAATTCCTATTGCATCTGAAGGTAGACACTCGCCCGACTACAGCGGTATGTGTATTTTTTCCCTGGGCCATTCTGGTTAAGCGTTTGGAGCAGCAGAATTGCGAAAAATTTTTTGCCTTCTCAACCATTTCTTGGCTTCAAACTCCCATATCTCGCGAACGGAATGACCAAACCCAAAATTCCTGCTGCGTCTGAAAGTAGAAACTCGCCCGATTACAACGGTATGCGTATTTTTCCCCTAGGGCATTATGGTTAAGCGATTGGAGCAGCAGAAGTGCGAAAAATTTGTTGTCTTGTCAACCATTTCTTAGCTTCAAAGTCCCATATCTCGCGAACGGATTGTCCTAACCCAAAAATTCCTGTTGCGTCTGAAAGTAGAAACTCGCCCAATTACAACGGTATGTGAATTTTTTCCCTAGCCCATTCTGGTTAAGCGTTTGGAGCAGCAGAATTGCGAAAAAATTGTTGTCTTCTAAACCATTTCTTGGCTTCAAACTCCCATATCTCGCGAACGGATTGACCTAACCCCAAAATTCCTATTGCATCTGAAGGTAGACACTCGCCCGACTACAGCGGTATGTGTATTTTTTCCCTGGCCCATTCTGGTTAAGCGTTTGGAGCAGCAGAATTGCGAAAAATTTTTTGCCTTCTCAACCATTTCTTGGCTTCAAACTCCCATATCTCACGAACGGATTGTCCTAACCCAAAAATTCCTGTTGCGTCCGAAAGTACAAACTCGCCCAATTACAACGGTATTTGAATTTTTTCCCTAGCCCATTCTGGTTAAGCGTTTGGAGCAGCAGAATTGCGAAAAAATTGTTGTCTTCTAAACCATTTCTTGGCTTCAAACTCCCATATCTCGCGAACGGATTGACCTAACCCCAAAATTCCTATTGCATCTGAAGGTAGACACTCGCCCGACTACAGCGGTATGTGTATTTTTTCCCTGGCCCATTCTGGTTAAGCGTTTGGAGCAGCAGAATTGCGAAAAATTTTTTGCCTTCTCAACCATTTCTTGGCTTCAAACTCCCATATCTCACGAACGGAATGACCAAACCCAAAATTCCTGCTGCGTCTGAAAGTAGAAACTCGCCCGATTACAACGGTATGCGTATTTTTCCCCTAGGGCATTATGGTTAAGCGATTGGAGCAGCAGAAGTGCGAAAAATTTGTTGTCTTGTCAACCATTTCTTAGTTTCAAAGTCCCATATCTCGCGAACGGATTGTCCTAACCCAAAAATTCCTGTTGCGTCTGAAAGTAGAAACTCGCCCAATTATAACGGTATGTGAATTTTTTCCCTAGGCCATTCTGCTTAAGCGTTTGAAGCAGCAGAATTGCGAAAAATTTTTCCCTTCTCAACCATTTCTTGGCTTCAAACTCCCATATCTCGCGAACGGATTGACCTAACCCAAAAATTCCTATTGTATCTGAAAGTAGAACCTCGCCCGATTACAACGGTATGTGTATTTTTTCCCTAGCCCATTCTGGTTAAGCGTTTGGAGCAGCAGAATTGTGAACAATTTTTTGCCTTCTCTACCATTTCTTGGCTTCAAACTCCCATATCTCGCGAACGGATTGACCTAACCCAAAAATTCCTATTGCATCTGAAAGTAGAAACTCGCCCGATTACAACGGTATGTGTATTTTTTCCCTAGCCCATTCTGGTTAAGCGTTTGGAGCAGCAGAATCGCGAAAAATTTGTTGTCTTCTCAACCATTTCTTAGATTCAAAGTCCCATATCTCGCGAACGGATTGACCAAACCCAAAAATTCCTTCTGCGTCTGAAAGTAGAAACTCGCCCGATTACAACGGTATGTGTATTTTTTCCCTAGCCCATTCTGGTTAAGCGTTTGGAGCAGCAGAATCGCGAAAAATTTGTTGCCTTCTCAACCATTTCTTGGCTTCAAAGTCCCATATCTCGCGAACGGACTGACATAACCGAAAAATTCCTATTGCATCTGAAAGTAGAAACTCGCCCGATTACAACGGTATGTGTATTTTTTCCCTAGACCATTCTGGTTAAGCGTTTGGTGCAGCAGAATTGCGAAAAATTTTTTGCCTCCTCAACCATTTCTTGGCTTCAAACTCCCATATCTCGCGAACGGATTGACCTAACCCAAAAATTCCTATTGAATCTGAAGGTAGACACTCGCCCGACTACAGCGGTATGTGTATTTTTTCCCTGGGCCATTCTGGTTAAGCGTTTGGAGCAGCAGAATTGCGAAAAATTTTTTGCCTTCTCAACCATTTCTTGGCTTCAAACTCCCATATCTCGCGAACGGAATGACCAAACCCAAAATTCCTGCTGCGTCTGAAAGTAGAAACTCGCCCGATTACAACGGTATGCGTATTTTTCCCCTAGGGCATTATGGTTAAGCGATTGGAGCAGCAGAAGTGCGAAAAATTTGTTGTCTTGTCAACCATTTCTTAGCTTCAAAGTCCCATATCTCGCGAACGGATTGTCCTAACCCAAAAATTCCTGTTGCGTCTGAAAGTAGAAACTCGCCCAATTACAACGGTATGTGAATTTTTTCCCTAGCCCATTCTGGTTAAGCGTTTGGAGCAGCAGAATTGCGAAAAAATTGTTGTCTTCTCAACCATTTCTTAGATTCAAAGTCCCATGTCTCGCGAACGGATTGACCAAACCCAAAAATTCCTTCTGCGTCTGAAAGTAGAAATTCGCCCAATTACAACGGTATGTGAATTTTTTCCCTAGCCCATTCTGGTTAAGCGTTTGGAGCAGCAGAATTGCGAAAAATTTGTTGCCTTCTCAACCATTTCTTGGCATCAAACTCCCATATCTCGCGAACGGATTGTCCTAACCCAAAAATTCCTGTTGCGTCCGAAAGTAGAAACTCGCCCAATTACAACGGTATTTGAATTTTTTCCCTAGCCCATTCTGGTTAAGCGTTTGGAGCAGCAGAATTGCGAAAAAATTGTTGTCTTCTAAACCATTTCTTGGCTTCAAACTCCCATATCTCGCGAACGGATTGACCTAACCCAAAAATTCCTATTGCATCTGAAGGTAGACACTCGCCCGACTACAGCGGTATGTGTATTTTTTCCCTGGGCCATTCTGGTTAAGCGTTTGGAGCAGCAGAATTGCGAAAAATTTTTTGCCTTCTCAACCATTTCTTGGCTTCAAACTCCCATATCTCGCGAACGGAATGACCAAACCCAAAATTCCTGCTGCGTCTGAAAGTAGAAACTCGCCCGATTACAACGGTATGCGTATTTTTCCCCTAGGGCATTATGGTTAAGCGATTGGAGCAGCAGAAGTGCGAAAAATTTGTTGTCTTGTCAACCATTTCTTAGCTTCAAAGTCCCATATCTCGCGAACGGATTGTCCTAACCCAAAAATTCCTGTTGCGTCTGAAAGTAGAAACTCGCCCAATTACAACGGTATGTGAATTTTTTCCCTAGCCCATTCTGGTTAAGCGTTTGGAGCAGCAGAATTGCGAAAAAATTGTTGTCTTCTCAACCATTTCTTAGATTCAAAGTCCCATGTCTCGCGAACGGATTGACCAAACCCAAAAATTCCTTCTGCGTCTGAAAGTAGAAATTCGCCCAATTACAACGGTATGTGAATTTTTTCCCTAGCCCATTCTGGTTAAGCGTTTGGAGCAGCAGAATTGCGAAAAATTTGTTGCCTTCTCAACCATTTCTTGGCATCAAACTCCCATATCTCGCGAACGGATTGTCCTAACCCAAAAATTCCTGTTGCGTCCGAAAGTAGAAACTCGCCCAATTACAACGGTATTTGAATTTTTTCCCTAGCCCATTCTGGTTAAGCGTTTGGAGCAGCAGAATTGCGAAAAAATTGTTGTCTTCTAAACCATTTCTTGGCTTCAAACTCCCATATCTCGCGAACGGATTGACCTAACCCAAAAATTCCTATTGCATCTGAAGGTAGACACTCGCCCGACTACAGCGGTATGTGTATTTTTTCCCTGGGCCATTCTGGTTAAGCGTTTGGAGCAGCAGAATTGCGAAAAATTTTTTGCCTTCTCAACCATTTCTTGGCTTCAAACTCCCATATCTCGCGAACGGAATGACCAAACCCAAAATTCCTCCTGCGTCTGAAAGTAGAAACTCGCCCGATTACAACGGTATGCGTATTTTTCCCCTAGGGCATTATGGTTAAGCGATTGGAGCAGCAGAAGTACGAAAAATTTGTTGTCTTGTCAACCATTTCTTAGCTTCAAAGTCCCATATCTCGCGAACGGATTGTCCTAACCCAAAAATTCCTGTTGCGTCTGAAAGTAGAAACTCGCCCAATTACAACGGTATGTGAATTTTTTCCCTAGCCCATTCTGGTTAAGCGTTTGGAGCAGCAGAATTGCGAAAAAATTGTTGTCTTCTCAACCATTTCTTAGATTCAAAGTCCCATGTCTCGCGAACGGATTGACCAAACCCAAAAATTCCTTCTGCGTCTGAAAGTAGAAACTCGCCCGATTACAATGGTGTGCGTATTTTTTCCCTAGGCCATTCTGGTTAAGCGTTTGGAGCAGCAGAATTGCGAAAAATTTGTTGTCTTGTCAACCATTTCTTAGCTTCAAAGTCCCATATCTCGCGAACGGATTGTCTTAACCCAAAAATTCCTGTTGCGTCTGAAAGTAGAGACTCGCCCAATTACAACGGTATGTGAATTTTTTCCCTAGCCCATTCTGGTTAAGCGTTTGGAGCAGCAGAATTGCGAAAAATTTGTTGTTTTCTCAACCATTTCTTAGATTCAAAGTCCCATATCTCGCGAACCGATTGACCAAACCCAAAAATTCCTTCTGCGTCTGAAAGTAGAAACTCGTCCGATTACAAGGGTGTGCGTATTTTCTCCCTAGGCCATTCTGGTTAAGCGTGTGGAGCAGCAGAATTGCGAAAAATTTGTTGTCTTCTCAACCATTTCTTAGCTTCAAACTCCCATATCTCGCGAACGGATTGACCAAACCCAAAAATTCCTATTGCATCTGAAAGTAGAAACTCGCCCGATTACGACGGTATGTGTATTTCTTCCCTAGGCCATTCTGTTTGAGCGTTTAGAGCAGCAGAATTGCGAAAAATTGTTTGCCTTCTCAACCATTTCTTGGCTTCAAACTCCCATATCTCGCGAACGGATTGACCTAACCCAAAAATTCCTATTGCATCTGAAAGTAGAAACTGGCCCGGTTGCAACGGTATGTGTATTTTTCCCCTAGGGTATCCTGGTTAAGCGATTGGAGCAGCAGAATTGCGAAAAATTTGTTGTCTTGTCAACCATTTCTTAGCTTCAAAGTCCCATATCTCGCGAACGGATTGAGCAGACCCAAAAATTCCTATTGTAACTGAAAGTAGAAACTCGCCCGATTACAACGGTATGTGTATTTTTTCCCTAGGCCATACTGGTTAAGCGTTTGAAGCACTAGAATTGCGAAAAATTTTTTGCCTTCTAAACCATTTCTTGGCTTCAAACTCCCATATCTCGCGAACGGATTGACCTAACCCAAAAATTCCTATTGCATCTGAAAGTAGAGCCTCGCCCGATTACAACGGTATGTGTATTTTTTCCCTAGCCCATTCTGGTTAAGCGTTTGGAGCAGCAGAATTGTGAACAATTTTTTGCCTTCTCTACCATTTCTTGGCTTCAAAGTCCCATATCTCGCGAACGGATTGACATAACCCAAAAATTCCTATTGCATCTGAAAGTAGAAACTCGCCCGATTACAACGGTATGTGTATTTTTTCCCTAGACCATTCTGGTTAAGCGTTTGGAGCAGCAGAATTGCGAAAAATTTGTTGTCTTGTCAACCATTTCTTAGCTTCAAAGTCCCATATCTCGCGAACGGATTGTCTTAACCCAAAAATTCCTGTTGCGTCTGAAAGTAGAGACTCGCCCAATTACAACGGTATGTGAATTTTTTCCCTAGCCCATTCTGGTTAAGCGTTTGGAGCAGCAGAATTGCGAAAAAATTGTTGTCTTCTCAACCATTTCTTAGATTCAAAGTCCCATGTCTCGCGAACGGATTGACCAAACCCAAAAATTCCTTCTGCGTCTGAAAGTAGAAATTCGCCCAATTACAACGGTATGTGAATTTTTTCCCTAGCCCATTCTGGTTAAGCGTTTGGAGCAGCAGAATTGCGAAAAATTTGTTGCCTTCTCAACCATTTCTTGGCATCAAACTCCCATATCTCGCGAACGGATTGTCCTAACCCAAAAATTCCTGTTGCGTCCGAAAGTAGAAACTCGCCCAATTACAACGGTATTTGAATTTTTTCCCTAGCCCATTCTGGTTAAGCGTTTGGAGCAGCAGAATTGCGAAAAAATTGTTGTCTTCTAAACCATTTCTTGGCTTCAAACTCCCATATCTCGCGAACGGATTGACCTAACCCAAAAATTCCTATTGCATCTGAAGGTAGACACTCGCCCGACTACAGCGGTATGTGTATTTTTTCCCTGGGCCATTCTGGTTAAGCGTTTGGAGCAGCAGAATTGCGAAAAATTTTTTGCCTTCTCAACCATTTCTTGGCTTCAAACTCCCATATCTCGCGAACGGAATGACCAAACCCAAAATTCCTCCTGCGTCTGAAAGTAGAAACTCGCCCGATTACAACGGTATGCGTATTTTTCCCCTAGGGCATTATGGTTAAGCGATTGGAGCAGCAGAAGTACGAAAAATTTGTTGTCTTGTCAACCATTTCTTAGCTTCAAAGTCCCATATCTCGCGAACGGATTGTCCTAACCCAAAAATTCCTGTTGCGTCTGAAAGTAGAAACTCGCCCAATTACAACGGTATGTGAATTTTTTCCCTAGCCCATTCTGGTTAAGCGTTTGGAGCAGCAGAATTGCGAAAAAATTGTTGTCTTCTCAACCATTTCTTAGATTCAAAGTCCCATGTCTCGCGAACGGATTGACCAAACCCAAAAATTCCTTCTGCGTCTGAAAGTAGAAACTCGCCCGATTACAATGGTGTGCGTATTTTTTCCCTAGGCCATTCTGGTTAAGCGTTTGGAGCAGCAGAATTGCGAAAAATTTGTTGTCTTGTCAACCATTTCTTAGCTTCAAAGTCCCATATCTCGCGAACGGATTGTCTTAACCCAAAAATTCCTGTTGCGTCTGAAAGTAGAGACTCGCCCAATTACAACGGTATGTGAATTTTTTCCCTAGCCCATTCTGGTTAAGCGTTTGGAGCAGCAGAATTGCGAAAAATTTGTTGTTTTCTCAACCATTTCTTAGATTCAAAGTCCCATATCTCGCGAACCGATTGACCAAACCCAAAAATTCCTTCTGCGTCTGAAAGTAGAAACTCGTCCGATTACAAGGGTGTGCGTATTTTCTCCCTAGGCCATTCTGGTTAAGCGTGTGGAGCAGCAGAATTGCGAAAAATTTGTTGTCTTCTCAACCATTTCTTAGCTTCAAACTCCCATATCTCGCGAACGGATTGACCAAACCCAAAAATTCCTATTGCATCTGAAAGTAGAAACTCGCCCGATTACGACGGTATGTGTATTTCTTCCCTAGGCCATTCTGTTTGAGCGTTTAGAGCAGCAGAATTGCGAAAAATTGTTTGCCTTCTCAACCATTTCTTGGCTTCAAACTCCCATATCTCGCGAACGGATTGACCTAACCCAAAAATTCCTATTGCATCTGAAAGTAGAAACTGGCCCGGTTGCAACGGTATGTGTATTTTTCCCCTAGGGTATCCTGGTTAAGCGATTGGAGCAGCAGAATTGCGAAAAATTTGTTGTCTTGTCAACCATTTCTTAGCTTCAAAGTCCCATATCTCGCGAACGGATTGAGCAGACCCAAAAATTCCTATTGTAACTGAAAGTAGAAACTCGCCCGATTACAACGGTATGTGTATTTTTTCCCTAGGCCATACTGGTTAAGCGTTTGAAGCACTAGAATTGCGAAAAATTTTTTGCCTTCTAAACCATTTCTTGGCTTCAAACTCCCATATCTCGCGAACGGATTGACCTAACCCAAAAATTCCTATTGCATCTGAAAGTAGAGCCTCGCCCGATTACAACGGTATGTGTATTTTTTCCCTAGCCCATTCTGGTTAAGCGTTTGGAGCAGCAGAATTGTGAACAATTTTTTGCCTTCTCTACCATTTCTTGGCTTCAAAGTCCCATATCTCGCGAACGGATTGACATAACCCAAAAATTCCTATTGCATCTGAAAGTAGAAACTCGCCCGATTACAACGGTATGTGTATTTTTTCCCTAGACCATTCTGGTTAAGCGTTTGGAGCAGCAGAATTGCGAAAAATTTTTTGCCTCCTCAACCATTTCTTGGCTTCAAACTCCCATATCTCGCGAACGGATTGACCTAACCCAAAAATTTCTATTGCATCTGAAGGTAGACACTCGCCCGACTACAGCGGTATGCGTATTTTTCCCCTAGGGCATTATGGTTAAGCGATTGGAGCAGCAGAAGTGAGAAAAATTTGTTGTCTTGTCAACCATTTCTTAGCTTCAAAGTCCCATATCTCGCTAACGGATTGACCAGACCCAAAAATTCCTATTGTAACTGAAAGTAGAAACTCGCCCGATTACAACGGTATGTGTATTTTTTCCCTAGGCCATTCTGGTTAAGCGTTTGAAGCAGCAGAATTGCGAAAAATTTTTTGCCTTCTCAACCATTTCTTGGCTTCAAACTCCCATATCTCGCGAACGGATTGACTTAACCCAAAAATTCCTATTGCATCTGAAAGTAGAACCTCGCCCGATTACAACGGTATGTGTATTTTTACCCTAGACCATTCTGGTTAAGCGTTTGGAGCAGCAGAATTGCGAAAAATTTTTTGCCTCCTCAACCATTTCTTGGATTCAAACTCCCATATCTCGCGAACGGATTGACCTACCCCAAAAATTCCTATTGCATCTGAAAGTAGACACTCGCCCGACTACAGCGGTATGTGTATTTTTTCCCTAGGCCATTCTGGTTAAGCGTTTGGATCAGCAGAATTGCGAAAAATTTTTTGCCTTCTCAACCATTTCTTGGCTTCAAACTCCCATATCTCGCGAACAGATTGTCCTAACCCAAAAATTCCTGTTGCGTCTGAAAGTAGAAACTCGCGCGATTACAAGGGTGTGCGTATTTTTTCCCTAGGCCATTCTGGTTAAGCGTTTCGAGCAGCAGAATTGCGAAAAATTTGTTGTCTTCTCAACCATTTCTTAGCTTCAAACTCCCATATCTCGCGAACGGATTGACCTAACCCAAAAATTCCTATTGCATCTGAAAGTAGAAACTCGCCCGATTACGACGGTATGTGTATTTTTTCCCTAGGCCATTCTGTTTAAGCGTTTGTAGCAGCAGAATTGCGAAAAATTTTTTGCTTTCTCAACCATTCCTTGGCTTCAAACTCCCATATCTCGCGAACGGATTGACCTAACCCAAAAATTCCTATTGCATCTGAAAGTAGAAACTCGCCCGGTTACAACGGTATGTGTATTTTTCCCCTAGGCCATTCTGGTTAAGCGATTGGAGCAGCAGAAGTGCGAAAAATTTGTTGTCTTGTCAACCATTTCTTAGCTTCAAAGTCCCATATCTCGCGAACGGATTGACCAGACCCAAAAATTCCTATTGTAACTGAAAGTAGAAACTCGCCCGATTACAACGGTATGTGTATTTTTCCCTAGACCATTCTGGTTAAGCGTTTGGAGCAGCAGAATTGCGAAAAATTTTTTGCCTCCTCAACCATTTCTTGGTTTCAAACTCCCATATCTCGCGAACGGATTGACTTAACCCAAAAATTCCTGTTTCATCTGAAAGTAGACACTCGCCCGACTACAGCGGTATGTGTATTTTTTCCCTAGACCATTCTGGTTAAGCGTTTGGAGCAGCAGAATTGCGAAAAATTTTTTGCCTTCTCAACCATTTCTTGGCTTCAAAGTCCCATATCTCGCGAACGGATTAACCAAACCCAAAAATTCCTGCTGCGTCTGAAAGTAGAAACTCGCCCGATTACAACGGTATGCGTATTTTTACCCTACGCTATTCTGGTTAAGCGTTTGGAGCAGCAGAATTGCGAAAAATTTTTTGCCTTCACAACCATTTCTTGGCTTCAAACTCCCATATCTCACGAACTGATTGACCAAACCCAAAAATTCCTGCTGCGTCTGAAAGTAGAAACTCGCCCGATTACAACGGTATGCGTATTTTTACCCTACGCCATTCTGGTTAAGCGTTTGGAGCAGCAGAATTGCGAAAAATTTTTTGCCTTCTCAACCATTTCTTAGCTTCAAACTCCCATATCTCGCGAACGGATTGACTTAACCGAAAAATTCCTATTGCGTCTGAAAGTAGAGCCTCGCCCGATTACAACGGTACGTGTATTTTCCCCCTAGGCCATTCTGGTTAAGCGTTTGGATCAGCAGAATTGCGAAATATTTTATGCCTTCTCAACCATTTCTTGGCTTCAAACTCCCATATCTCGCGAACGGATTGACCTAACCCAAAAATTCCTATTGCATCTGAAAGTAGAAACTCGCCCGGTTACAACGGTATGTGTATTTTTCCCTACCCCATTCTGGTTAAGCGTTTGGGGCAGCAGAATTGCGAAAAATTTGTTGTCTTCTCAACCATTTCTTGGCTTCAAACTCCCATATCTCGCGAACGGATTGACTTAACCCAAAAATTCCTATTGCATCTGAAAGTAGAACCTCGCCCGATTGCAACGGTATGTGTATTTTTACCCTAGACCATTCTGGTTAAGCGTTTGGAGCAGCAGAATTGCGAAAAATTTTTTGCCTCCTCAACCATTTCTTGGATTCAAACTCCCATATCTCGCGAACGGATTGACCTACCCCAAAAATTCCTATTGCATCTGAAAGTAGACACTCGCCCGACTACAGCGGTATGTGTATTTTTTCCCTAGGCCATTCTGGTTAAGCGTTTGGATCAGCAGAATTGCGAAAAATTTTTTGCCTTCTCAACCATTTCTTGGCTTCAAACTCCCATATCTCGCGAACAGATTGTCCTAACCCAAAAATTCCTGTTGCGTCTGAAAGTAGAAACTCGCGCGATTACAAGGGTGTGCGTATTTTTTCCCTAGGCCATTCTGGTTAAGCGTTTCGAGCAGCAGAATTGCGAAAAATTTGTTGTCTTCTCAACCATTTCTTAGCTTCAAACTCCCATATCTCGCGAACGGATTGACCTAACCCAAAAATTCCTATTGCATCTGAAAGTAGAAACTCGCCCGATTACGACGGTATGTGTATTTTTTCCCTAGGCCATTCTGTTTAAGCGTTTGTAGCAGCAGAATTGCGAAAAATTTTTTGCCCTCTCAACCATTTCTTGGCTTCAAACTCCCATATCTCGCGAACTGATTGACCAAACCCAAAAATTCCTGCTGCGTCTGAAAGTAGAAACTCGCCCGATTACAACGGTATGCGTATTTTTACCCTACGCCATTCTGGTTAAGCGTTTGGAGCAGCAGAATTGCGAAAAATTTTTTGCCTTCTCAACCATTTCTTAGCTTCAAACTCCCATATCTCGCGAACGGATTGACTTAACCGAAAAATTCCTATTGCGTCTGAAAGTAGAGCCTCGCCCGATTACAACGGTACGTGTATTTTTCCCCTAGGCCATTCTGGTTAAGCGTTTGGATCAGCAGAATTGCGAAATATTTTATGCCTTCTCAACCATTTCTTGGCTTCAAACTCCCATATCTCGCGAACGGATTGACCTAACCCAAAAATTCCTATTGCATCTGAATGTAGAAACTCGCCCGATTACAACGATACGTGTATTTTTTCCCTAGACCATTCTGGTTAAGTTTTTGGAGCTGCAGAATTGCGAAAAATTTTTTGCCTTCTCAACCATTTCTTGGCTTCAAAGTCCCATATCTCGCGAACGGATTGACCAAACCCAAAAATTCCTGCTGCGTCTGAAAGTAGAAAGTCGCCCGATTACAACGGTATGCGTATTTTTACCCTACGCCATTCTGGTTAAGCGTTTGGAGCAGCAGAATTGCGAAAAATTTTTTGCCTGCTCAACCATTTCTTGGCTTCAAACTCCCATATCTCGCGAACGGATTGACCAAACCCAAAATTCCTATTGCATCTGAATGTAGAAACTCGCCCGATTACAACGGTATGTGTATTTTTTCCCTAGACCATTCTGGTTAAGCGTTTGGAGCAGCAGAATTGCGAAAAATTTTTTGCCTTCTCAACCATTTCTTGGCTTCAAAGTCCCATATCTCGCGAACTGATTGACCAAACCCAAAAATTCCTGCTGCGTCTGAAAGTAGAAACTCGCCAGATTACAACGGTATGCGTATTTTTACCCTACGCCATTCTGGTTAAGAGTTTGGAGCAGCAGAATTGCGAAAAATTTTTTGCCTTCTCAACCATTTCTTAGCTTCAAACACCCATATCTCGCGAACGGATTGACTTAACCGAAAAATTCCTCTTGCGTCTGAAAGTAGAGCCTCGCCCGATTACAACGGTACGTTTATTTTTCCCCTAGGCCATTCTGGTTAAGCGTTTGGATCAGCAGAATTTCGAAAAATTTTATGCCTTCTCAACCATTTCTTGGCTTCAAACTCCCATATCTCGCGAACGGATTGACCAAACCCAAAATTCCTATTGCATCTGAATGTAGAAACTCGCCCGATTACAACGGTATGTGTATTTTTTCCCTAGACCATTCTGGTTAAGCGTTTGGAGCAGCAGAATTGCGAAAAATTTTTTGCCTTCTCAACCATTTCTTGGCTTCAAAGTCCCATATCTCGCGAACTGATTGACCAAACCCAAAAATTCCTGCTGCGTCTGAAAGTAGAAACTCGCCAGATTACAACGGTATGCGTATTTTTACCCTACGCCATTCTGGTTAAGAGTTTGGAGCAGCAGAATTGCGAAAAATTTTTTGCCTTCTCAACCATTTCTTAGCTTCAAACTCCCATATCTCGCGAACGGATTGACTTAACCGAAAAATTCCTCTTGCGTCTGAAAGTAGAGCCTCGCCCGATTACAACGGTACGTTTATTTTTCCCCTAGGCCATTCTGGTTAAGCGTTTGGATCAGCAGAATTTCGAAAAATTTTATGCCTTCTCAACCATTTCTTGGCTTCAAACTCCCATATCTCGCGAACGGATTGACCAAACCCAAAATTCCTATTGCATCTGAATGTAGAAACTCGCCCGATTACAACGGTATGTGTATTTTTTCCCTAGACCATTCTGGTTAAGCGTTTGGAGCAGCAGAATTGCGAAAAATTTTTTGCCTTCTCAACCATTTCTTGGCTTCAAAGTCCCATATCTCGCGAACTGATTGACCAAACCCAAAAATTCCTGCTGCGTCTGAAAGTAGAAACTCGCCAGATTACAACGGTATGCGTATTTTTACCCTACGCCATTCTGGTTAAGAGTTTGGAGCAGCAGAATTGCGAAAAATTTTTTGCCTTCTCAATCATTTCTTAGCTTCAAACTCCCATATCTCGCGAACGGATTGACTTAACCGAAAAATTCCTCTTGCGTCTGAAAGTAGAGCCTCGCCCGATTACAACGGTACGTTTATTTTTCCCCTAGGCCATTCTGGTTAAGCGTTTGGATCAGCAGAATTTCGAAAAATTTTATGCCTTCTCAACCATTTCTTGGCTTCAAACTCCCATATCTCGCGAATGGATTGACCAAACCCAAAAATTCCTGTAGCTTGTGAAAGTAGAAACTCTCCCGATTACAACGGTATGTGTATTTTTTCCGTAGCCCATTCTGGTTAAGCGTTTGGAACAGCAGAATTGCGTAAAATTTGTTGTCTTCTCAACCATTTCTTTGCTTCAAAGTCCCATATCTCGCGGACGGATTGACCAAACCCAAAAATTCCTGCTGCGTCTGAAAGTAGAAACTCGCCCGATTACAACGGTATGCATATTTTTACCCTACGCCATTCTGGTTAAGCGTTTGGAGCAGCAGAATTGCGAAAAATTTTTTGCCTTCTCAACCATTTCTTAGCTTCAAACTCCCATATCTCGCGAACGGATTGACTTAACCGAAAAATTCCTATTGCGTTTGAAAGTAGAGCCTCGCCCGATTACAACGGTACGTGTATTTTTCCCCTAGGCCATTCTGTTTAAGCGATTGGAGCAGCAGAAGTGCGAAAAATTTGTTGTCTTCTCAACCATTTCTTAGATTCAAAGTCCCATATCTCGCGAACGGATTGACCAAACCCAAATATTCCTTCTGTGTCTGAAAGTAGAAACTCGCCCGATTACAAGGGTGTGCGTATTTTTTCCCTAGGCCATTCTGGTTAAGCGTTTGAAGCAGCAGAATTGCGAAAAATTTTTTGCCTTCTCAACCATTTCTTGGCTTCAAACTCCCATATCTCGCGAACAGATTGACCTAACCCAAAAATTCCTATTGCATCTGAAAGAAGAAACTCGCCCGATTACAACGGTATGCGTATTTTTTCCCTAGGCCATTCTGGTTAAGCGTTTGGATCAGCAGAATTGCGAAAAATTTTATGCCTTCTCAACCATTTCTTGGCTTCAAACTCCCATATCTCGCGAACGGATCGACCAAACCCAAAAATTCCTGTTGCTTGTGAAAGTAGAAACTCTCCCGATTACAACGGTATGTGTATTTTTTCCCTACCCCATTCTGGTTAAGCGTTTGGAGCAGCAGAATTGCGAAAAATTTGTTGTCTTCTCAACCATTTCTTAGCTTCAAAGTCCCATATCTCGCAAACGGATTGACCAAACCCAAAAATTCCTGCTGCGTCTGAAAGTAGAAACTCGCCCGATTACAACGGTATGTGTATTTTTTACCTAGGCCATTCCGGTTAAGCATTTGGAGCAGCAGAATTGCGAAAAATTTGTTGTCTTGTCAACCATTTCTTAGCTTCAATGTCCCATATCTCGCGAACGGATTGACCGAACCCAACAATTCCTATTGTAACTGAAAGTAGAAACTCGCCCGATTACAACGGTACGTGTATTTTTCCCCTAGGCCACTCTGGTTAAGCGATTGGAGCAGCAGAAGTGCGAAAAATTTGTTGTCTTGTCAACCATTTCTTAGATTGAAAGTCCCATATCTCGCGAACGGATTGACCAGACCCAAAAATTCCTATTGTAACTGACAGTAGAAACTCGCCCGATTACAAAGGTATGTGTATTTTCTCCCTAGGCCATTCTGGTTAAGCGATTGGAGCAGCAGAAGTGCGAAAAATTTGTTGTCTTGTCAACCATTTCTTAGCTTCAAAGTCCCATATCTCGCGAACGGATTGACCAGACCCAAAAATTCCTATTGTAACTGAAAGTAGAAACTCGCCCGATTACAACGGTATGTGTATTTTTTCCCTAGACCATTCTGTTTAAGCGTTTGGAGCAGCAGAATTGCGAAAAATTTTTTGCCTTCTCAACCATTTCTTGGATTCAAACTCCCATATCTCGCGAACGGATTGACCTAACCCAAAAATTCCTATTGCATCTGAAAGTAGAAACTCGCCCGGTTACAAGGGTACGTGTATTTTTCCCCTAGGCCATTCTGGTTAAGCGATTGGAGCAGCAGAAGTGCGAAAAATTTGTTGTCTTGTCAACCATTTCTTAGCTTCAAAGTCCCATATCTCGCGAACGGATTGTCTTAACCCAAAAATTCCTGTTGCGTCTGAAAGTAGAAACTCGCCCAATTACAACGGTATGTGTATTTTTTCCCTAGACCATTCCGGTTAAGCATTTGGAGCAGCAGAATTGCGAAAAATTTGTTGTCTTGTCAACCATTTCTTAGCTTCAATGTCCCATATCTCGCGAACGGATTGACCGAACCCAACAATTCCTATTGTAACTGAAAGTAGGAACTCGCCCGATTACAACGGTATGCGTATTTTTTCCCTAGGCCATTCTGGTTAAGCGTTTGGATCAGCAGAATTGCGAAAAATTTTATGCCTTCTCAACCATTTCTTGGCTTCAAACTCCCATATCTCGCGAACGGATCGACCAAACCCAAAAATTCCTGTTGCTTGTGAAAGTAGAAACTCTCCCGATTACAACGGTATGTGTATTTTTTCCCTACCCCATTCTGGTTAAGCGTTTGGAGCAGCAGAATTGCGAAAAATTTGTTGTCTTCTCAACCATTTCTTAGCTTCAAAGTCCCATATCTCGCAAACGGATTGACCAAACCCAAAAATTCCTGCTGCGTCTGAAAGTAGAAACTCGCCCGATTACAACGGTATGTGTATTTTTTACCTAGGCCATTCCGGTTAAGCATTTGGAGCAGCAGAATTGCGAAAAATTTGTTGTCTTGTCAACCATTTCTTAGCTTCAATGTCCCATATCTCGCGAACGGATTGACCGAACCCAACAATTCCTATTGTAACTGAAAGTAGAAACTCGCCCGATTACAACGGTACGTGTATTTTTCCCCTAGGCCACTCTGGTTAAGCGATTGGAGCAGCAGAAGTGCGAAAAATTTGTTGTCTTGTCAACCATTTCTTAGATTGAAAGTCCCATATCTCGCGAACGGATTGACCAGACCCAAAAATTCCTATTGCATCTGAAAGTAGAAACTCGCCCGGTTACAAGGGTACGTGTATTTTTCCCCTAGGCCATTCTGGTTAAGCGATTGGAGCAGCAGAAGTGCGAAAAATTTGTTTTCTTGTCAACCATTTCTTAGCTTCAAAGTCCCATATCTCGCGAACGGATTGTCTTAACCCAAAAATTCCTGTTGCGTCTGAAAGTAGAAACTCGCCCAATTACAACGGTATGTGTATTTTTTCCCTAGACCATTCTGTTTAAGCGTTTGGAGCAGCAGAATTGCGAAAAATTTTTTGCCTCCTCAACCATTTCTTGGTTTCAAACTCCCATATCTCGCGAACGGATTGACCTAACCCAAAAATTCCTATTGCATCTGAAAGTAGACACTCGCCCGACTACAGCGGTATGTGTATTTTTTCCCTAGGCCATTCTGGTTAAGCGTTTGGATCAGCAGAATTGCGAAAAATTTTATGCCTTCTCAACCATTTCTTAGTTTCAAACTCCCATATCTCGCGTACGGATTGACCAAACCCAAAAATTCCTGTTGCTTGTGAAAGTAGAAACTCTCCCGATTACAACGGTATGTGTATTTTTTCCCTACGCCATTCTGGTTAAGCGATTGGAGCAGCAGAAGTGCGGAAAATTTGTTGTCTTTTCAACCATTTCTTAGCTTCAAAGTCCCATATCTCGCGAACGGATTAACCAGACCCAAAAATTCCTATTGTAACTGAAAGTAGAAACTCGCCCGATTACAACGGTATGTGTATTTTTTCCCTAGGCCATTCTGGTTAAGCGTTTGAAGCAGCAGAATTGCGAAAAATTTTTTGCCTTCTCAACCATTTCTTGGCTTCAAACTCCCATATCTCGCGAACGGATTGATCTAACCCAAAAATTCCTATTGCATCTGAAAGTAGAAACTCGCCCGATTACAACGGTATGTGTATTTTTTCCCCAGACCATTCTGGTTAAGCGTTTGGCGCAGCAGAATTGCGAAAAATTTTTTGCCTCCTCAACCATTTCTTGGCTTCAAACTCCCATATCTCGCGAACGGATTGACCAAACCCAAAAATTCCTTCTGCGTCTGAAAGTAGAAACTCGCCAGATTACAACGGTATGCGTATTTTTAACCTACGCCATTCTGGTTAAGAGTTTGGAGCAGCAGAATTGCGAAAAATTTTTTGCCTTCTCAACCATTTCTTAGCTTCAAACTCCCATATCTCGCGAACGGATTGACTTAACCGAAAAATTCCTCTTGCGTCTGAAAGTAGAGCCTCGCCCGATTACAACGGTACGTTTATTTTTCCCCTAGGCCATTCTGGTTAAGCGTTTGGATCAGCAGAATTTCGAAAAATTTTATGCCTTCTCAACCATTTCTTGGCTTCAAACTCCCATATCTCGCGAACGGATTGACCAAACCCAAAAATTCCTGTAGCTTGTGAAAGTAGAAACTCTCCCGATTACAACGGTATGTGTATTTTTTCCGTAGCCCATTCTGGTTAAGCGTTTGGAGCAGCAGAATTGCGTAAAATTTGTTGTCTTCTCAACCATTTCTTTGCTTCAAAGTCCCATATCTCGCGGACGGATTGACCAAACCCAAAAATTCCTGCTGCGTCTGAAAGTAGAAACTCGCCCGATTACAACGGTATGCATATTTTTACCCTACGCCATTCTGGTTAAGCGTTTGGAGCAGCAGAATTGCGAAAAATTTTTTGCCTTCTCAACCATTTCTTAGCTTCAAACTCCCATATCTCGCGAACGGATTGACTTAACCGAAAAATTCCTATTGCGTCTGAAAGTAGAGCCTCGCCCGATTACAACGGTACGTGTATTTTTCCCCTAGGCCATTCTGTTTAAGCGATTGGAGCAGCAGAAGTGCGAAAAATTTGTTGTCTTCTCAACCATTTCTTAGATTCAAAGTCCCATATCTCGCGAACGGATTGACCAAACCCAAATATTCCTTCTGTGTCTGAAAGTAGAAACTCGCCCGATTACAAGGGTGTGCGTATTTTTTCCCTAGGCCATTCTGGTTAAGCGTTTGAAGCAGCAGAATTGCGAAAAATTTTTTGCCTTCTCAACCATTTCTTGGCTTCAAACTCCCATATCTCGCGAACAGATTGACCTAACCCAAAAATTCCTATTGCATCTGAAAGAAGAAACTCGCCCGATTACAACGGTATGTGTATTTTTTACCTAGGCCATTCCGGTTAAGCATTTGGAGCAGCAGAATTGCGAAAAATTTGTTGTCTTGTCAACCATTTCTTAGCTTCAATGTCCCATATCTCGCGAACGGATTGACCGAACCCAACAATTCCTATTGTAACTGAAAGTAGAAACTCGCCCGATTACAACGGTATGCGTATTTTTTCCCTAGGCCATTCTGGTTAAGCGTTTGGATCAGCAGAATTGCGAAAAATTTTATGCCTTCTCAACCATTTCTTGGCTTCAAACTCCCATATCTCGCGAACGGATCGACCAAACCCAAAAATTCCTGTTGCTTGTGAAAGTAGAAACTCTCCCGATTACAACGGTATGTGTATTTTTTCCCTACCCCATTCTGGTTAAGCGTTTGGAGCAGCAGAATTGCGAAAAATTTGTTGTCTTCTCAACCATTTCTTAGCTTCAAAGTCCCATATCTCGCAAACGGATTGACCAAACCCAAAAATTCCTGCTGCGTCTGAAAGTAGAAACTCGCCCGATTACAACGGTATGTGTATTTTTTACCTAGGCCATTCCGGTTAAGCATTTGGAGCAGCAGAATTGCGAAAAATTTGTTGTCTTGTCAACCATTTCTTAGCTTCAATGTCCCATATCTCGCGAACGGATTGACCGAACCCAACAATTCCTATTGTAACTGAAAGTAGAAACTCGCCCGATTACAACGGTACGTGTATTTTTCCCCTAGGCCACTCTGGTTAAGCGATTGGAGCAGCAGAAGTGCGAAAAATTTGTTGTCTTGTCAACCATTTCTTAGATTGAAAGTCCCATATCTCGCGAACGGATTGACCAGACCCAAAAATTCCTATTGTAACTGACAGTAGAAACTCGCCCGATTACAAAGGTATGTGTATTTTCTCCCTAGGCCATTCTGGTTAAGCGATTGGAGCAGCAGAAGTGCGAAAAATTTGTTGTCTTGTCAACCATTTCTTAGCTTCAAAGTCCCATATCTCGCGAACGGATTGACCAGACCCAAAAATTCCTATTGTAACTGAAAGTAGAAACTCGCCCGATTACAACGGTATGTGTATTTTTTCCCTAGACCATTCTGTTTAAGCGTTTGGAGCAGCAGAATTGCGAAAAATTTTTTGCCTTCTCAACCATTTCTTGAATTCAAACTCCCATATCTCGCGAACGGATTGACCTGACCCAAAAATTCCTATTGCATCTGAAAGTAGAAACTCGCCCGGTTACAAGGGTACGTGTATTTTTCCCCTAGGCCATTCTGGTTAAGCGATTGGAGCAGCAGAAGTGCGAAAAATTTGTTGTCTTGTCAACCATTTCTTAGCTTCAAAGTCCCATATCTCGCGAACGGATTGTCTTAACCCAAAAATTCCTGTTGCGTCTGAAAGTAGAAACTCGCCCAATTACAACGGTATGTGTATTTTTTCCCTAGACCATTCTGTTTAAGCGTTTGGAGCAGCAGAATTGCGAAAAATTTTTTGCCTCCTCAACCATTTCTTGGTTTCAAACTCCCATATCTCGCGAACGGATTGACCTAACCCAAAAATTCCTATTGCATCTGAAAGTAGACACTCGCCCGACTACAGCGGTATGTGTATTTTTTCCCTAGGCCATTCTGGTTAAGCGTTTGGATCAGCAGAATTGCGAAAAATTTTATGCCTTCTCAACCATTTCTTAGTTTCAAACTCCCATATCTCGCGTACGGATTGACCAAACCCAAAAATTCCTGTTGCTTGTGAAAGTAGAAACTCTCCCGATTACAACGGTATGTGTATTTTTTCCCTACGCCATTCTGGTTAAGCGTTTGGGGCAGCAGAATTGCGAAAAATTTGTTGTCTTCTCAACCATTTCTTAGCTTCAAAGTCCCATATCTCGCGAACGGATTGACCAAACCCAAAAATTCCTGTTGCTTGTGAAAGTAGAATCTCTCCCGATTACAACGGTATGTGAATTTTTTCCCTACCCCATTCTGGTTAAGCGTTTGTGGCAGCAGAATTGCGAAAAATTTGTTGTCTTCTCAACCATTTCTTAGCTTCAAAGTCCCATATCTCGCGAACGGATTGACCAAACCCAAAAATTCCTATTGCATCTGAAAGTAGAAACTCGCCCGATTACAACTGTATGTGTATTTTTTCCCTAGACCATTCTGGTTAAGCGTTTGGAGCAGCAGAATTGCGAAAAATTTTTTGCCTTCTCAACCATTTCTTGGCTTCAAAGTCCCATATCTCGCGAACGGATTGATCAAACCCAAAAATTCCTGCTGCGTCTGAAAGTAGAAAGTCGCCCGATTACAACGGTATGCGTATTTTTACCCTACGCCATTCTGGTTAAGCGTTTGGAGCAGCAGAATTGCGAAAAATTTTTTGCCTTCTCAACCATTTCTTGGCTTCAAACTCCCATATCTCGCGAACGGATTGACCAAACCCAAAATTCCTATTGCATCTGAAAGTAGAAACTCGCCCGATTACAACGGTATGTGTATTTTTTCCCTAGACCATTCTGGTTAAGCGTTTGGAGCAGCAGAATTGCGAAAAATTTTTGCCTTCTCAACCATTTCTTGCTTTCAAAGTCCCATATCTCGCGAACTAATTGACCAAACCCAAAAATTCCTGCTGCGTCTGAAAGTAGAAACTCGCCCGATTACAACGGTATGCGTATTTTTTCCCTACGCCATTCTGGTTAAGCGTTTGGAGCAGCAGAATTTCGAAAAATTTGTTGTCTTCTCAACCATTTCTTAGCTTCAAAGTCCCATATCTCGCGAACGGATTGTCCGAACCCAAAAATTCCTGTTGCTTGTGAAAGTAGAAACTCGCCCGATTACAACGGTACGTGTATTGTTCCCCCTAGGCATTCTGGTTAAGCGATTGGAGCAGCAGAAGTGCGAAAAATTTGTTGTCTTGTCAACCATTTCTTAGCTTCAAAGTCCCATATCTCGCGAACGGATTGACCGAACCCAAAAATTCCTATTGTAACTGAAAGTAGAAACTCGCCCGATTACAACGGTATGTGTATTTTTTCCCTAGGCCATTCTGGTTAAGCGTTTGGAGCAGCAGAATTGCGAAAAATTTGTTCTATTGTCAACCATTTCTTAGCTTCAAAGTCCCATATCTCGCGAACGGATTGACCAAACCCAAAAATTCCTGTTGCTTGTGAAAGTAGAAACTCTCCCGATTACAACGGTATGTGTATTTTTTCCCTAGCCCATTCTGGTTAAGCGTTTGGGGCAGCAGAATTGCGAAAAATTTGTTGTCTTCTCAACCATTTCTTAGCTTCAAAGTCCCATATCTCGCGAACGGATTGACCAAACCCAAAAATTCCTGTTGCTTGTGAAAGTAGAAACTCTCCCGATTACAACGGTATGTGTATTTTTTCCCTACCCCATTCTGGTTAAGCGTTTGTGGCAGCAGAATTGCGAAAAATTTGTTGTCTTCTCAACCATTTCTTAGCTTCAAAGTCCCATATCTCGCGAACGGATTGACCAAACCCAAAAATTCCTATTGCATCTGAAAGTAGAAACTCGCCCGATTACAACTGTATGTGTATTTTTTCCCTAGACCATTCTGGTTAAGCGTTTGGAGCAGCAGAATTGCGAAAAATTTTTTGCCTTCTCAACCATTTCTTGGCTTCAAAGTCCCATATCTCGCGAACGGATTGATCAAACCCAAAAATTCCTGCTGCGTCTGAAAGTAGAAAGTCGCCCGATTACAACGGTATGCGTATTTTTACCCTACGCCATTCTGGTTAAGCGTTTGGAGCAGCAGAATTGCGAAAAATTTTTTGCCTTCTCAACCATTTCTTGGCTTCAAACTCCCATATCTCGCGAACGGATTGACCAAACCCAAAATTCCTATTGCATCTGAAAGTAGAAACTCGCCCGATTACAACGGTATGTGTATTTTTTCCCTAGACCATTCTGGTTAAGCGTTTGGAGCAGCAGAATTGCGAAAAATTTTTTGCCTTCTCAACCATTTCTTGCTTTCAAAGTCCCATATCTCGCGAACTAATTGACCAAACCCAAAAATTCCTGCTGCGTCTGAAAGTAGAAACTCGCCCGATTACAACGGTATGCGTATTTTTTCCCTACGCCATTCTGGTTAAGCGTTTGGAGCAGCAGAATTGCGAAAAATTTGTTGTCTTCTCAACCATTTCTTAGCTTCAAAGTCCCATATCTCGCGAACGGATTGACCGAACCCAAAAATTCCTGTTGCTTGTGAAAGTAGAAACTCGCCCGATTACAACGGTACGTGTATTGTTCCCCTAGGGCATACTGGTTAAGCGATTGGAGCAGCAGAAGTGCGAAAAATTTGTTGTCTTGTCAACCATTCCTTAGCTTCAAAGTCCCATATCTCGCGAACGGATTGAACGAACTCAAAAATTCCTATTGTAACTGAAAGTAGAAACTCGCCCGATTACAACGGTATGTGTATTTTGTCCCTAGGGCATTCTGGTTAAGCGTTTGGAGCAGCAGAATTGCGAAAAATTTGTTCTATTGTCAACCATTTCTTAGCTTCAAAGTCCCATATCTCGCGAACGGATTGACCAAACCCAAAAATTCCTGTTGCTTGTGAAAGTAGAAACTCTCCCGATTACAACGGTATGTGTATTTTTTCCCTAGCCCATTCTGGTTAAGCGTTTGGAGCAGCAGAATTGCGTAAAATTTGTTGTCTTCTCAACCATTTCTTAGCTTCAAAGTCGCATACCTCGCGAACGGATTGACCAAACCCAAAAATTCCTGCTGCGTCTGAAAGTAGAAACTCGCCCGATTACAACGGTATGCGTATTTTTTCCTACGCCATTCTGGATAAGCGTTTGGAGCAGCAGAATTGCGAAAAATTTTTGCCTTCTCAACCATTTCTTAGCTTCAAACTCCCATATCTCGCGAACGGATTGACTTAACCGAAAAATTCCTATTGCGCCTGAAAGTAGAGCCTCGCCCGATTACAACGGTACGTGTATTTTTCCCCTAGGACATTCTTGTTAATCGATTGGAGCAGCAGAAGTGCGAAAAATTTGTTGTCTTGTCAACCATTTCTTAGCTTGAAAGTCCCATATCTCGCGAACGGATTGACCAGACCCAAAAATTCCTATTGTAACTGAAAGTAGAAACTCGCCCGATTACAACGGTATGTGTATTTTGTCCCTAGGCCACTCTGGTTAAGCGTTTGATGCAGCAGAATTGCGAAAAATTTTTTGCCTTCTCAACCATTTCTTGGCTTCAAACTCCCATATCTCGCGAACGGATTGACCTAACCCAAAAATTCCTATTGCATCTGAAAGAAGAAACTCGCCCGATTACAACGGTATGTGTATTTTTTTCCCTGGGCCATTCTGGTTAAGCGTTTGGAGCAGCAGAATTGCGAAAAATTTTTTGCCCTCTCAACCATTTCTTGGCTTCAGACTCCCATATGTCGCGAACGGATTGACCTAACCCAAAAATTCCTATTGCATCTGAAGGTAGACACTCGCCCGACTACAGCGGTATGTGTATTTTTTCCCTAGGCCATTCTGGTTAAGCGTTTGGATCAGCAGAATTGCGAAAAATTTTTTGCCTTCTCAACCATTTCTTAGCTTCAAACTCCCATATCACGCGAACGGATTGACCTAACCCAAAAATTCCTATTGCATCTGAAAGAAGAAACTTGCCCGAATACAACGGTTTGTGTATTTTTTCCCTAGGCCATTCTGGTTAAGCGTTTGGAGCAGCAGAATTGCGAAAAATTTGTTGTCTTGTCAACCATTTCTTAGCTTCAAAGTCCCATATCTCGCGAACGGATTGACCGAACCCAACAATTCCTATTGTAACTGATAGTAGAAACTCGACCGATTACAACGGTATGCGTATTTTTCCCCTAGGGCATTATGGTTAAGCGATTGGAGCAGCAGAAGTGCGAAAAATTTGTTGTCTTGTCAACCATTTCTTAGCTTCAAACTCCCATATCTCGCGAACGGATTGATCTAACCCAAAAATTCCTGTTGCATCTGAAAGAAGAAACTCGCCCGATTACAACGGTATGCAGATTTTTTTCCCTAGGCCATTCTGTTTAAGCGTCTGGAGCAGCAGAATTGCGAAAAATTTGTTGCCTTCTCAACCATTTCTTGGCTTCAAACTCCCATATCTCGCGAACAGATTGACCGAACCCAAAAATTCCTGTTGCTTGTGAAAGTAGAAACTCGCCCGATTACAACGGTACGTGTATTTTTTCCCTAGGCCATTCTGGTTAAGCGTTTGGATCAGCAGAATTGCGAAAAATTTTATGCCTTCTCAACCATTTCTTGGCTTCAAACTCCCATATCTCGCGAACGGATTGACCAAACCCAAAAATTCCTGTTGCTTGTGAAAGTAGAAACTCGCCCGATTACAACGGTACGTGTATTTTTCCCCTAGGGCATACTGGTTAAGCGATTGGAGCAGCAGAAGTGCGAAAAATTTGTTGTCTTGTCAACCATTCCTTAGCTTCAAAGTCCCATATCTCGCGAACGGATTGAACGAACTCAAAAATTCCTATTGTAACTGAAAGTAGAAACTCGCCCGATTACAACGGTATGTGTATTTTGTCCCTAGGGCATTCTGGTTAAGCGTTTGGAGCAGCAGAATTGCGAAAAATTTGTGGTCTTCTCAACCATTTCTTAGCTTCAAAGTCCCATATCTCGCGAACGGATTGTCCTAACCCAAAGATTCCTATTGCGTTTGAAAGTAGAAACTCGCCCGATTACAACGGTACGTGTATTTTCCCCTAGGCCATTCTGGTTAAGCGTTTGGATCAGCAGAATTGCGAAAAATTTTTTGCCTTCTCAACCATTTCTTAGCTTCAAACTCCCATATCTCGCGAACGGATTGACTTAACCGAAAAATTCCTATTGCGTCTGAAAGTAGAGCCTCGCCCTATTACAACGGTACGTGTATTTTTCCCCTAGGCCATTCTGGTTAAGCGATTGGAGCAGCAGAAGTGCGAAAAATTTGTTGTCTTGTCAACCATTTCTTAGCTTGAATGTCCCATATCTCGCGAACGGATTGACCAGACCCAAAAATTCCTATTGTATCTGAAAGTAGAAACTCGCCCGATTACAACGGTATGTGTATTTTTTCCCTAGGCCATTCTGGTTAAGCGTTTGAAGCAGCAGAATTGCGAAAAATTTTTTGCCTTCTCAACCATTTTTTGGCTTCAAACTCCCCTATCTCGCGAACGGATTGACCTAACCCAAAAATTCCTATTGCATCTGATAGAAGAAACTCGCCCGATTACAACGGTACGTGTATTTTTCCCCTAGGCCACTCTGGTTAAGCGATTGGAGCAGCAGAAGTGCGAAAAATGTGTTGTCTTGTCAACCATTTCTTAGATTGAAAGTCCCATATCTCGCGAACGGATTGACCAGACCCAAAAATTCCTATTGTAACTGACAGTAGAAACTCGCCCGATTACAAAGGTATGTGTATTTTCTCCCTAGGCCATTCTGGTTAAGCGATTGGAGCAGCAGAAGTGCGAAAAATTTGTTGTCTTGTCAACCATTTCTTAGCTTCAAAGTCCCATATCTCGCAAACGGATTGACCAGACCCAAAAATTCCTATTGTAACTGAAAGTAGAAACTCGCCCGATTACAACGGTATGTGTATTTTTTCCCTAGACCATTCTGGTTAAGCGTTTGGAGCAGCAGAATTGCGAAAAATTTTTTGCCTCCTCAACCATTTCTTGGTTTCAAACACCCATATCTCGCGAACGGATTGACCTAACCCAAAAATTCCCATTGCATCTGAAAGTAGACACTCGCCCGACTACAGCGGTATGTGTATTTTTTCCCTAGGCCATTCTGGTTAAGCGTTTGGATCAGCAGAATTGCGAAAAATTTTATGCCTTCTCAACCATTTCTTAGTTTCAAACACCCATATCTCGCGTACGGATTGACCAAACCCAAAAATTCCTGTTGCTTGTGAAAGTAGAAACTCTCCCGATTACAACGGTATGTGTATTTTTTCCCTACCCCATTCTGGTTAAGCGTTTGGGGCAGCAGAATTGCGAAAAATTTGTTGTCTTCTCAACCATTTCTTAGCTTCAAAGTCCCATATCTCGCGAACGGATTGACCAAACCCAAAAATTCCTATTGCATCTGAAAGTAGAAACTCGCCCGACCACAGCGGTATGTGTATTTTTTCCCTAGGCCATTCTGGTTAAGCGTTTGGATCAGCAGAATTGCGAAAAATTTTATGCCTTCTCAACCAATACTTAGCTTCAAACTCCCATATTTCGCGTACGGATTGACCAAACCCAAAAATTCCTGTTGCTTGTGAAAGTAGAAACTCTCCCGATTACAACGGTATGTGTATTTTTTCCCTACCCCATTCTGGTTAAGCGTTTGAAGCAGCAGATTTGCGAAAAATTTGTTGTCTTCTCAACCATTTCTTAGCTTCAAAGTCCCATATCTCACGAACGGATTGACCAAACCCAAAAATTCCTGCTGCGTCTGAAAGTAGAAACTCGCCCGATTACAACGGTATGCGTATTTTTTCCCTAGACCATTCTGGTTAAGCGTTTGGAGCAGCAGAATTGCGAAAAATTTTTTGCCTTCTCAACCATTTCTTGCTTTCAAAGTCCCATATCTCGCGAACTAATTGACCAAACTCAAAAATTCCTGCTGCGTCTGAAAGTAGAAACTCACCCGATTACAACGGTATGCGTATTTTTACCCTACGCCATTCTGGTTAAGCGTTTGGAGCAGCAGAATTGCGAAAAATTTTTTGCCTTCTCAACCATTTCTTAGCTTCAAACTCCCATATCTCGCGAACGGATTGACTTAACCGAAAAATTCCTATTGCGTCTGAAAGTAGAGCCTCGCCCGATTACAACGGTACGTGTATTTTTCCCCTAGGCCATTCTGGTTAAGCGTTTGGATCAGCAGAATTGCGAAAAATTTTATGCCTTCTCAACCATTTCTTGGCTTCAAACTCCCATATCTCGCGAACGGATTGACCAAACCCAAAAATTCCTGTAGCTTGTGAAAGTAGAAACTCTCCCGATTACAACGGTATGTGAATTTTTTCCGTAGCCCATTCTGGTTAAGCGTTTGGAGCAGCAGAATTGCGTAAAATTTGTTGTCTTCTCAACCATTTCTTTGCTTCAAAGTCCCATATCTCGCGAACGGATTGACCAAACCCAAAAATTCCTGCTGCGTCTGAAAGTAGAAACTCGCCCGATTACAACGGTATGCGTATTTTTACCCTACGCCATTCTGGTTAAGCGATTGAAGCAGCAGAATTGCGAAAAATTTTTTGCCTTCTCAACCATTTCTTGGCTTCAAACTCCCATATCTCGCGAACAGATTGACCTAACCCAAAAATTCCTATTGCATCTGAAAGAAGAAACTCGCCCGATTACAATAGTATGTGTATTTTTTACCTAGGCCATTCCGGTTAAGCATTTGGAGCAGCAGAATTGCGAAAAATTTGTTGACTTGTCAACCATTTCTTAGCTTCAATGTCCCATATCTCGCGAACGGATTGACCGAACCCAACAATTCCTATTGTAACTGAAAGTAGAAACTCGCCCGATTACAACGGTATGCGTATTTTTCCCCTAGGCCATTCTGGTTAAGCGTTTGGATCAGCAGAATTGCGAAAAATTTTATGCCTTCTCAACCATTTCTTGGCTTCAAACTCCCATATCTCGCGAACGGATTGACCAAACCCAAAAATTCCTGTTGCTTGTGAAAGTAGAAACTCTCCCGATTACAACGGTATGTGTATTTTTTCCCTACCCCATTCTGGTTAAGCGTTTGGAGCAGCAGAATTGCGAAAAATTTGTTGTCTTCTCAACCATTTCTTAGCTTCAAAGTCCCATATCTCGCGAACGGATTGACCAAACCCAAAAATTCCTGCTGCGTCTGAAAGTAGAAACTCGCTCGATTACAACGGTATGTGTATTTCTTTCCTAGGCCACTCCGGTTAAGCATTTGGAGCAGCAGAATTGCGAAAAATTTGTTGTCTTGTCAACCATTTCTTAGCTTCAATGTCCCATATCTCGCGAACGGATTGACCGAACCCAACAATTCCTATTGTAACTGAAAGTAGAAACTCGCCCGATTACAACGGTATGCGTATTTTTTCCCTAGGCCATTCTGATTAAGCGTTTGGATCAGCAGAATTGCCAAAAATTTTTTGCCTTCTCAAACATTTCTTAGCTTCAAACTCCCATATCTCGCGAACGGATTGACCGAACCCAACAATTCCTATTGTAACTGAAAGTAGAAACTCGCCCGATTACAACGGTATGCGTATTTTTTCCCTAGGCCATTCTGATTAAGCGTTTGGATCAGCAGAATTGCCAAAAATTTTTTGCCTTCTCAAACATTTCTTAGCTTCAAACTCCCATATCTCGCGAACGGATTGACTTAACCGAAAAATTCCTATTGCGTCTGAAAGTAGAGCCTCGCCCGATTACAACGGTACGTGTATTTTTCCCCTAGGCCATTCTGGTTAAGCGATTGGAGCAGCAGAAGTGCGAAAAATTTGTTGTCTTGTCAACCATTTCTTAGCTTGAAAGTCCCATATCTCGCGAACGGATTGACCAGACCCAAAAATTCCTATTGTAACTGAGAGTAGAAACTCGCCCGATTACAACGGTATGCGTATTTTCTCCCTAGGCCATTCTGGTTAAGCGATTGGAGCAGCAGAAGTGAGAAAAATTTGTTGTCTTGTCAACCATTTCTTAGCTTCAAAGTCCCATATCTCGCGAACGGATTGACCAGACCCAAAAATTCCTATTGTAACTGAAAGTAGAAACTCGCCCGATTACAACGGTATGTGTATTGTTTCCCTAGACCATTCTGGTTAAGCCTTTGGAGCAGCAGAATTGCGAAAAATTTTTTGCCTCCTCAACCATTTCTTGGTTTCAAACTCCCATATCTCGCGAACGGATTGACCTAACCCAAAAATTCCTATTGCATCTGAAAGTAGACACTCGCCCGATTACAACGGTATGCAGATTTTTTTCCCTAGGCCATTCTGTTTAAGCGTTTGGAGCAGCAGAATTGCGAAAAATTTGTTGCCTTCTCAACCATTTCTTGGCTTCAAACTCCCATATCTCGCGAACAGATTGACCGAACCCAAAAATTCCTGTTGCTTGTGAAAGTAGAAACTCGCCCGATTACAACGGTACGTGTATTTTTTCCGTAGCCCATTCTGGTTAAGCGTTTGGAGCAGCAGAATTGCGTAAAATTTGTTGTCTTCTCAACCATTTCTTTGCTTCAAAGTCCCATATCTCGCGAACGGATTGACCAAACCCAAAAATTCCTGCTGCGTCTGAAAGTAGAAGCTCGCCCGATTACAACGGTATGCGTATTTTTACCCTACCCCATTCTGGTTAGGCGTTTGGAGCAGCAGAATTGCAAAAAATTTTTTGCCTTCTCAACCATTTCTTAGCTTCAAACTCCCATATCTCGCGAACGGATTGACCTAACCGAAAAGTTCCTATTGCGCCTGAAAGTAGAGCCTCGCCCGATTACAACGGTACGTGTATTTTCCCCCTAGGCCATTCTGGTTAAGCATTTGAAGCAGCAGAATTGCGAAAAATTTGTTGTCTTGTCAACCATTTCTTAGCTTCAATGTCCCATATCTCGCGAACGGATTGACCGAACCCAACTATTCCTATTGTAGCTGAAAGTAGAAACTCGCCCGATTACAACGGTATGCGTATTTTTTCCCTAGGCCATTCTGGTTAAGCGTTTGGATCAGCAGAATTGCGAAAAATTTTATGCCTTCTCAACCATTTCTTGGCTTCAAACTCCCATATCTCGCGAACGGATTGACCAAACCCAAAAATTCTGTTGCTTGTGAAAGTAGAAACTCTCCCGATTACAACGGTATGTGTATTTTTTCCCTAGGCCATTCTGGTTAAGCGTTTGGAGCAGCAGAATTGCGAAAAATTTGTTCTATTGTCAACCATTTCTTAGCTTCAAAGTCCCATATCTCGCGAACGGATTGACCAAACCCAAAAATTCCTGTTGCTTGTGAAAGTAGAAACTCTCCCGATTACAACGGTATGTGTATTTTTTCCCTAGCCCATTCTGGTTAAGCGTTTGGAGCAGCAGAATTGCGTAAAATTTGTTGTCTTCTCAACCATTTCTTAGCTTCAAAGTCCCATACCTCGCGAACGGATTGACCAGACCCGAAAATTCCTATTGTAACTGAAAGTAGAAACTCGCCCGATTACAACGGTATGTGTATTTTGTCCCTAGGCCATTCTGGTTAAGCGTTTGATGCAGCAGAATTGCGAAAAATTTTTTGCCTTCTCAACCATTTCTTGGCTTCAAACTCCCATATCTCGCGAACGGATTGACCTAACCCAAAAATTCCTATTGCATCTGAAAGAAGAAACTCGCCCGATTAGAACGGTATGTGTATTTTTTCCCTGGGCCATTCTGGTTAAGCGTTTGGAGCAGCAGAATTGCGAAAAATTTTTTGCCCTCTCAACCATTTCTTGGCTTCAGACTCCCATATGTCGCGAACG